>NC_021163.2:49490928-49519919 GCF_000331145.2 Cicer arietinum | reverse complement strand
AATATTTTTTTTTGAAAATCGTTTAAGTTAACTGGGCGTTAAGAATGGGGAATCTCTTAATGTCTCGGTTACTTAATATTTTGTTTTGAAAACCGTTTAAGTTAACTGGACGTTAAGGAGGGGGAACCTCTTAATGTCTCGGTTACTTAATATTTTGTTTTAAGAAAAATTGTTTAAGTTAATTGGGCGTTAAGAATGGGGAATCTCTTAATGTCTCGGTTACTTAATATTTTGTTTTGAAAATCGTTTAAGTTAACTGGGCGTTAAGAATGGGGAATCTCTTAATGTCTCGGTTACTTAATATTTGTTTTTTGAAAATCGTTTAAGTTAACTGGGCGTTAAGAATGGGGAATCTCTTAATGTCTCGGTTACTTAATATTTGTTTTTTGAAAATCGTTTAAGTTAACTGGGCGTTAAGAATGGGGAATCTCTTAATGTCTCGGTTACTTAATGTTCGTTTTTGAAAATCGTTTCAGTAAATGAGTATTAAGAATGGGGAATCTCTTAATGTCTCGGTTACTTAATATTTGTTTTTTTGAAAATCGTTTAAGTTAACTGGGCGTTGAGAATGGGGAATCTCTTAATGTCTCGGTTACTTAATATTTGTTTTTTTGAAAATCGTTTAAGTTAACTGGGCGTTGAGAATGGGGAATCTCTTAATGTCTCGGTTACTTAATATTTGTTTTTTTGAAAATCGTTTAAGTTAACTGGGCGTTAAGAATGGGGAATCTCTTAATGTCTCGGTTACTTAATATTTGTTTTTTTGAAAATCGTTTAAGTTAACTGGGCGTTAAGAATGGGGAATCTCTTAATGTCTCGGTTACTTAATATTTGTTTTTGAAAATTGTTTAAGTTAACTGGGCGTTGAGAATGGGGAATCTCTTAATGTCTCGGTTACTTAATATTTGTTTTTTTGAAAATCGTTTAAGTTAACTGGGCGTTAAGAATGGGGAATCTCTTAATGTCTCGGTTACTTAATATTTGTTTTTTTGAAAATCGTTTAAGTTAACTGGGCGTTAAGAATGGGGAATCTCTTAATGTCTCGGTTACTTAATATTTGTTTTTGAAAATCGTTTAAGTTAACTGGGCGTTAAGAATGGGGAATCTCTTAATGTCTCGGTTACTTAATATTTGTTTTTTTGAAAATCGTTTAAGTTAACTGGGCGTTAAGAATGGGGAATCTCTTAATGTCTCGGTTACTTAATATTTGTTTTTTGATAATTGTTTAAGTTAACTGGGCGTTAAGAATGGGGAATCTCTTAATGTCTCGTTTACTTATGTGTGCTTTGGTAAATCGTGCTGACCCGGGATGGGTGGCACCTTGGTAAACGGTACGGGTCCGTGATAGACAGTACGTTTACGATTTACGTTTGGTAAGTTGTGCTGACCCGGGATAGGTGGCACCTCGGTAAACAGTACTGACCCGTGATAGGTGGTACGTTTACGACTTACGTTCCTGAGGGAATTGTGTTTGTCCGTGAGAGACTGCACAGGGGTTTGTCCGTGAGAGACTACGCCCTGGTTTAAGTTAGATGAGAATTAAGAATGGGGAATCTCTTAATGTCTCGTTTACTTATGTGTGCTTTGGTAAATCGTGCTGACCCGGGATGGGTGGCACCTTGGTAAACGGTACGGGTCCGTGATAGGCAGTACGTTTACGATTTACGTTTGGTAAGTTGTGCTGACCCGGGATAGGTGGCACCTCGGTAAACAGTACTGACCCGTGATAGGTGGTACGTTTACGACTTACGTTCCTGAGGGAATTGTGTTTGTCCGTGAGAGACTGCACAGGGGTTTGTCCGTGAGAGACTACGCCCTGGTTTAAGTTAGATGAGAATTAAGAACGGGGAATCTCTTAATGTCTCGTTTACTTATGTGTGTTTTGGTAAATCGTGCTGACCCGCGATAGGTGGCACCTTGGTAAACGGTACGGGTCCGTGATAGACAGTACGTTTACGATTTACGTTTGGTAAGTTGTGCTGACCCGGGATAGGTGGCACCTCGGTAAACAGTACTGACCCGTGATAGGTGGTACGTTTACGACTTACGTTCCTGAGGGAATTGTGTTTGTCCGTGAGAGACTGCACAGGTGTTTGTCCGTGAGAGACTACACCCTGTTAAATTGTGAATTGTTGGTTCATTTGGTATGTGTAGTAATTGTGTTATAAGTGTTATGTTTTGGAATTTGGTGATAACATGTTGGATTGCAATACCATTTTGAATCCCATGATGTTGTATTAATTGTGTTATAAATGTTAAGTGTTATGTTTTGGAATTTGGTGATAACATGTTGGATTGCTATACCATTTTGAACCCATGATGTTGTATTAATTGTGTTATAAATGTTAAGTGTTATGTTTTGGAATTTGGTGATAACATGTTGGATTGCTATACCATTTTGAAACCCATGATGTTGTATTAATTGTGTTATAAATGTTAAGTGTTATGTTTTGGAATTTGGTGATAACATGTTGGATTGCTATACCATTTTGAAACCCATGATGTTGTATTAATTGTGTTATAAATGTTAAGTGTTATGTTTTGGAATTTGGTGATAACATGTTGGATTGCAATACCATTTTGAATCCCATGATGTTGTATTAATTGTGTTATAAATGTTAAGTGTTATGTTTTGGAATTTGGTGATAACATGTTGGATTGCTATACCATTTTGAAACCCATGATGTTGTATTGATTGTGTTATAAATGTTAAGTGTTATGTTTTGGAATTTGGTGATAACATGTTGGATTGCTATACCATTTTGAAACCCATGATGTTGTATTGATTGTGTTATAAATGTTAAGTGTTATGTTTTGGAATTTGGTGATAACATGTTGGATTGCTATACCATTTTGAAACCCATGATGTTGTATTGATTGTGTTATAAATGTTAAGTGTTATGTTTTGGAATTTGGTGATAACATGTTGGATTGCTATACCATTTTGAAACCCATGATGTTGTATTGATTGTGTTATAAATGTTAAGTGTTATGTTTTGGAATTTGGTGATAACATGTTGGATTGCTATACCATTTTGAAACCCATGATGTTGTATTAATTGTGTTATAAATGTTAAGTGTTATGTTTTGGAATTTGGTGATAACATGTTTGCTTGCAATACTATTTCGAAACTAATGATGTTGTAGCGATTGCGTTATCAGTGCTAAGTGTTAGGATTTGAGATTATGTATGAATGTGATTGAGTTAGTTATGAATTTTTGGAAAAATGATGAGGGAAATCGATTTCCCAATCGATTGGATGAGTTGCAGGAAGTTCACTATTTTAACCTAATCGATTTGCCAATCGATTGTATAAATATATCTTTCAAAATCTTTTAAGAAATCGATTTGGAAATCGATTGGCAGAGAGGCAGGAACTCAGCAAAACTGCCAAAATCGATTTGGAAATCGATTTGGCAACACAGGGACTCATCAAAACTGACAAAATCGACTTAGAAATCGATTTGGTCATGCAGAAACTCAGCAGAACTGACCAAATCGATTTGGCAATCGATTGGCTCAGCAAAAGTCCTTATTTTGAGTTAGATAATCGATTGCTCAATTGATTTATCAATGCTTTGGTCAGTTATGTATTACTTGATGATTTGAGAACTTCATTTTGAGTTCATTGTTAATTGGCAAGCATTATATGAACTTTTAGCATATGGAAAATCCTTTTAAGGTGCATGCTTAGTTGAAAGGTTATTTTGTGCATTTAAAACTTAAATGTTATGTGTTATCTGTTAATTTCGGTTGGTGACCCTTTACAATTATTGTGGAAATATGGGCTTTGCCCTCAGATGAGAGTCAGGGCGATCCTACCGGTTCGTACCCTACGGACGGGAATGGAGATGGGAACGCTTGACTGCAGCTATGTTAGGAGGATCTCACGGGGCGCGTGGAGATCACTCAGGGTGTTTAGTTGTCTTGTAAAATGATCAGATTAGGTTGACATAGAGGGATCAGATGTCTTTCTTTTGTATTGTATTTATTTTAAAATGGAAGACTGTACCTATACTAATATTGTCAGCTTGACATGTTATTTTCGATGGGTTACATGTACCAACTTTTGACGTGTAAATACTTTGGATTCGTATTTCAAAAACTATTTCGCTGCTTGTAAATTCTGTTGACTTAATCGTCGTTGTGTTACGACTTAAATATTTATCCAAATGTATTTTACCTTATTTAATTCTCTGTTTTATTTTAATTCTTTTGAAAAAAAATACACCCTCGCTTAGAAAAACGGGGTGTTACAAAGCCAAACAAAGTGGTATCTTTTAGTGATGATTTGACATTCAAAGGATCACTTGCACTTCTAATGATTAGAGTTTCAAGATGAGATGACTTGAACTTCCATCCAGATCTTCATTCTGACTTATCTTCCTTCTTGAGATTGATTATGATCAGATTTTGTTGTAGATAAATTTTGCTCAAATCTTCTTCAAATCTTGACCATATCTTCTTTCATAATATTTGAAGTCAAATATATTGTTATCATAAAATACCTTTGTTATCACAAAAACTCAAAGTATAAAATGAACTTGGTTCCAACAATCGCGGTAAAGTTTAGATCGTAATATTAATTTTCTAATGATTTGGGTAGCAATGATGCATTGCTAGATGTCAATCATTGCAAAATATTTTATCTTTTATAAAGTATATATAATATTTAATATTATTACTATTTTAGTAAGAACCTATAAGGGTCACACACATGAAGTTATGATAGGAGAACGGATGACTAAATTAAATAAAATTTTATTTAATTAGATGTTAATTGTATTAAATACGATATAATACATTAACATGTTTAAAATTTATTTAATTGAATATGATTTATTAAATAAATAATGGTTTACAATTAATTTAATCAATAATTTGTATTAAATTAAAAGAGATGAATTAAATATAATTCTTTAGAACTTATTTTAGCTTGGGCCAGAAATAGGAGTCTTAAGGTTTTATTGGTTCATTCTCTATAAATATAAGAACAGACTCCCTAAGTAATCCTAATTGTCACTGCCCTCATAGATTGGCTAGTGTCACGTTACGTCTTGTGCTCGTGTGGACTATGTAGAGACATAGATAATTTCCGTATAGTGATTTGTATCATCCTCAACGCCTAAAGAGGTAAACAAAGATACTCATTTGTGAAATTTTGTGCTTATGTGGTCTTTGGCTATACAATTTTTCCACTAATAACAATGATTTTAAAGGAGTTTTAAAAGTTTATCTCATGATTCCCCCAACAAATTGATTTTGAGATAGGCTAGGTTGACACTATTTTATTTAGAAAATCATCTAAGAATGACATTCTCATTGTCTAAGTATACGTTGATGATATCAAACTTTGTTCTACTAATGGTAAGATCTGTTAAGAGTTTTCTAAGTTAATGCATAATGAATTTCAAATGAGCATGATTGGAAAACTAATCTTCTTTCTTGGAATCCAAATTCATCAAAACTCAGATGGATAATTCATTAATCAGACTACTTATATTAGAGAATTTCTTAAGAAATTTAAGATGGATGAATGCAAACTCAGGCTTACATCTGTGCAACTCACATGTTCCCTTGACAAGGATGAATCAGGTAAATAGGTGGATCAAAAGGTATACAGATGTATGGTTGGATCTTTTCTTTACTTAACTGCATCTTGGTGTATGTTGTAAGCCATACTCCAAGTATAGGTTAATAGGTTTTTGTGATGTTGGAGATAAACTAGAAAAGGAAAAGATCCAATGGTAAATGTAAATTCCTAAGTGAAAATTTGATCCCCTGGTCAAGCAAAAGACAAAGGATCATTTCCCTTTCTACAGTTGAAGCATAAAATATTTCAGCAGCCAGCTGCGGCACCCAATTGCTATAGACGAAACATCAACTAGAAGACTTCAAAATTAATAAGAGTAACATTATTGTCTTTTGTGATAATACTTCTGCTATATGTTTAAACAAAGATCCTATTTTACATTCAATGGCAAAAAACATATAGATATTGAACATCAATTCATAAAAGACAAATGGTATTTTAGACATTAAATTCGTTGACACTGATCATCAATGGGTAATCATTTTTACAAAACCCCTTGTTGAAGAAAGATTTAACTTTATAAAAAAAAGTTTAATCATTCAATTTATAAAAGGAGTGATGTAAGAATCCCTATGTGCCTCTGCCTCTGGTAAAACAAACTTATTAGATACATATGTATGTTCCGCCTCTGCTAAATTGAATTTTACATTTGCCTCTAGTTGCTTAAAATTCAATTTATCTAGGATATGATTAATTTTTTCTTGCCAATTGTGTGAGTTCAATGTTTTCTGACACATGTTGGCATTATATATTGACGCATGCAAAGTAGTTATTGTTATTCGCTTTTAGAAACTCAAACCTTTTATCAAAAACACAAACATTCAAGTCACTCACTACTCTCATGTATTTTTCCATACTTTTGATATTCTTTTTCAAACCTTAGAACCTCTCTGAAAATTGTCCTAACTTCTTTTATGGCTTCGAGTTCTGCATCTTTTTATGTCGTTGGTAACATTTCTTTTGCACCCACTATGGAATGGGATATGGGTCAACTTGATACTCGCACTGAACTTCAAATTGATTTCACAAATCCCGCTGAAAACGGGTTCAACTTCGTAAAATTTTACTAGTATTGGATGTACTGATTACTTTAACCTAGATCAATTGTATGCTCTAAATGTGCTAGATCAATCACAACAAAGATCAGAAAATCCTAATGGACTCAAAAAAATTCTTTAAAAAGATTTGTGATCTTCACTAAGAAAACATCAAGATAATAAGAAACTACAAGAAAGGAACCAACTGCCAGTATTGATACAAACTCGTAAAAACTCTTGTGTTAGAACTAAGCACTGTGCAACCTAAAACACTCTCTGAGAGCAATTCATATAAACACTTTGTGTGAGTGTTAGACATAAAATCATCTTATACACTCTTGTAACTTGGTCAAGTAGTGGTTATCGTCCTCAACAACTTGCTTACACTAACCTAGAAGTTTGTGAAGACTTGAACATGGTCAGATTGATTACAATATGTTCATTGAAGTTGTGATACTATTGGTGAATAATGGATTAAATCCTTCTATGTCAAGGGACTATACATAGATATCTTGTTTGTGGCAAGCCATGATTATTTGTTTTATTTTTTTCTTTTTATCTCATTACTTATTACTGTTTTCAAACATCACTAGTATTTAAATTCATTTTTAATTAAATTTTTGAAACAAATCACAATCCAAACCCCCATTTTCTTGTGTTTTTATCTCTACAACATTTAGCCTGATACTTAGCCACATGTTCTATAATAGATTCACTGGCCTTACCATCAAATTTGGAACTTAATTCCTCGAGGAAGTTCAAATTGCAACTTTACATTAGGGAAAACATACACAAAATATGGCCTATTTGCATAACCAACATTAAAACCATGTTTAAGACTCTTTATACAACATTTTGGAATGATGCCGCCAACATTTTGTCTTATTTGATGAATCACATTATCTCCATTTTGATTCCTATTAACCACATTTATATTTCGAGGATTAATGTGATTCATTTTAATAAGTTGTGCATTTGGGATTCTTTGAGGAACTTCATTATTAATTAACCCATTATTATCACCATCATTAGGGGTTCTGAATAAATCATCAATACATCCATTTGCTAGCCAAAACCTGGTATGTGGAATTTGTGTTTTCTATGAATAGGTTACAAATGATGGCAATTTGACGAGTAATCATATTCATCATTTTGTGGTTGCTATCATCCATTTGTTGTCTGAAAGGTTGTGAAGTGGTATTAGTAAATGAAAAAGGTACGTGATTCTCCTTAAGTCTATGATGAAAATCATCATTACTAATTCCTAAATGATCCATTCCAATCCCATAAATTTCCTATTTCATATCCCGATAAATTTTAGCCGTTAATGATGTTGTATATGCCACTTATAGAGGAGGAACAAAGCATGGTGGAAGCCCATATGGAGGCACATAAACATTTATCCTTTAAATGGACGAATTTTCCCTAGGGTTAGTATTAATTTGAATAATCACGGGGTTCGAAGACAAATCTAAAAGAACTCATTTGATCATCATTTTGAAGTATGTTTATCTTTTGACAATCTTTGTTCTTATTATTATTTTGACTATTATTCTTCTTTGTTTGGAGAATTTACATTCCTTCTTTTTGTAGAAATAAATCCATTTTAAAGTTTATTAATTGCATAAATTATGAAAACTTGACACAAACTGTCTCAAACTTGGTCTCACTCAGCATGAAAATTTGTTGACAATAAATTTTATCACTACAACTACAAATTTAATGATCAATCTAGAATCCATATTAGATCCTTAAAGGATTCCAAGTTGATAGGTTTATTGGTAAAAGTTTAAGTTTAACACTAAGACAATGTAAAAATGAATTTGAATTCAACATAAATAAAATAAAGTAAACAACAAAGCAATCCAAATGAAAAGATTATTATTAAGTATGAGTTTCATACATCATTCGAGCAACCAATGAGACGATAGAGAGTGGATATACATTTGTTTAGACTTTTGTAAAATCAGAAAAATGAATCCCTTATTGGGAGGATACAATCTCTATTTATAGAAGAATATGATAACTACCACCTATTGCATGTAAGACATATGTCTTTCCTTGTTTCCCACCTTATAACTTCATTAACCATCTTTAAACTTCTCTTGTATGCTTCCAACATAGTTAATCGAATATAGACTAGTAGGATATTTGTTCCTCTACAAGGGTGACACTTTGGTGCGATGATTCGAATAGTTGACACATGATATCATAATAAAATGTAGTATTTATGTTTTATGCAAGATGTATTATGATAACAAAAAATTCTTTACATTTTGAGACTAAATATAATAAAGTGCGACATTTAAAATAAACAAATAACAATGCAAAGTTGTCTCACATGTAAAAATACATGAAAATATTTTTATCAATGATAATATGTCTCGTGTCTGATAGTTTAATCTCATTAATGAACTCTTATCTCGTGTATGATCATAACTTTGAAAGTTTTAAAAGGGATAATTTGTTTTATGTATAATAGTTATTTTAAATTTTTATCAATGACAACTTATTTTGTGTATAATAGTTATTTTAAAATTTTTATCATTGACAACTTGTCTCATATATAATAGTTATTTTAGTTTTTTTATCATCGATAAATTGTCCCATATATAATAGTTATTTTAAATTTTTTATCAGTGACAACTTATACAATATATAATATTTATTATCTCTTGATATGACATTTTTTTCACCTTTTTTTCTTCTCATCGTCGTACTATTTTTGCTCATCACCATTTTTTTCGTTCTTTTATTTATTTCATGATCTTTCTCATCATCATTCTATTTTTTCTCAATTATTTTATTATCTCTCATATGTTACTTTCTTTAATCTATTTATTTTAGATATATGCTTGGGTTGTATTTATAGTTTTTATTATTATTTTTTATCTAAAAAAATTGTTTAAAAAAATCTATTTGTTTTGGCTTTTTTTATATATTTATTTTTTGATTACTTTATTTTATTCCTCATCTAAATTTTGGATCTTTTTATCTGTTTAGATCTACTTATTTTTGTCATTTTTTTCTTCCAGTTTCATATATTTTTGGAATTTTTTTATTTCATCTACTTATTTTAGACATTCTTATTGTATGTTTATATTCTGTTGATTTTCTTTTTGAACTGAAAAAGTTGATAAAAAAAATATTTATTTTGACTTTGTTTATTATACTTTCATTTTATTTTTTTTTCAACTTCGTTAGTACATAGAAGGAAGATTTTGCTGTCTATTTATTTTGTTTCTCATCATTTTTTTCTTTGTAATTTCTTATCCAACTATTTTTTTTCTATATTTTTTATTTTTTTTTAAAAAACACGCTAAATAAATGTTGTAGCTCGATGATCTTTGTTTTTTCGAAAAAGCAAGTTAAATAAAGGCTGTAGCTTGAGGAAAATAGAAACTTGTTATAGATAAAATGAAGAGAAATTAATGGAAAAGAAAAATGGTAAATTAATGGAAAAGATAAATGTTATTATTTATTTGAAATTGGTAGAATAACAAAATATTATTGTTGTTTGGTATACCTTGATATAGAATATGTCATGTTGAAGAGGCTGAAGAAAAAACCATTTGTCGAGGATAAAAAAGAAAAAAAGGAATTTCATCACTTAGCCTTGTTCTTCTCTTACAACTTTCTTGCAATAAGAGAAAAAAAATGGAGATTAGAAATGTAGAGGATGAAAAAATGTACATAAAAAAAATGAGAGAAAGAAGAGAAATAGGGAAGTGAATTTGAAATTAGGTATGAGAATGAATTTGAAATAAAATAAGGTATTATAAAATTAATGTAGAGTAGGAAGAGAAATTTGCAGAATGATTTGACAAATGATTTGGGAAGTGAAAATAAAATAACTATGGTTATGGTAAGTGGTCCGAGTTGAGCATGTGGATATTACCAATCGACCACCCATAGAAGTAATATCTACCTATGCGTTATTTCTCTTGTCTCCTAGTTCCACATAGACACGAACCCATGAAGTACTATCATTGTGTAGTGTCTCACCACTTGAGTTGAGCTACATATCAAACCTTATGATAGCGGATAGGTATTTTATATATTTCTATAAGATTATATATTAACTCAATAATTTAGCATCCTTGAAAAAAAAACTCAACCATTTAACATATAAAAAAAAAAAACTCAACCACTTTTCAAGGTAAATATAATCTTGTAATAGTGTGAATAATGGACAAGGTCAGCTTATTCCATTTTGGTCTTTAAAAAAAGTTTTTATTTGATAGAAAATCTTTCAAAATAAAATTTCACTTAATAAAAATTGGTTTAGTTATAGTTTTAGTCCCTATATTATTATCAATTTATAGAAATAATCTCCATATTTTAAAAGTCGACAGTTTTGGTTCATCTTTAAGATTTTTAAACTAAAAAATGCGGAATTTACATATTTTTAATGACGTGACATACAAGTCTGTGATATAGAACCATCTAGATGCATTAATTAAATTAAAAATATAAAAAAAAATTGAAGTTGAAAACTAAATTTTTACTGTGTTTTATTTTAATTTTATGTGTGTTAATCATTTTACATTATCGAATCATATATCACATCATTTAAAAAACTAGAGATATTCGTCTGATTTTTTTATAAATGAATGTAAAAGAAAATTAATTTACCAAACACTTCAATTAGAAGCACATTTATTAATTTTAAAAAGTTTTACAAATTCATTTAGTTATATCTATATTATATTGTTATTAAATTCTTTTATAATTGTATATACAATAATGTTCAATTAAATGACAATGTTAAACTTTCTTATACTGCATTAAAAAAAATCATAACATTTGAGTAAAAAAAACCCATAACATATTTTGGGCACAACTGCAATTACTAATCTACTTTTACAAAAAGTTGAGTAAAAAAATCCATTTGAAACGTATTTAAGAATTGCATTATAAAACTTAATAGAGTTTGTTTTTTGTTTTATACAAAAAAGAAAGAGTTCGCTTTTTGTTTCAAATTGACAGCTGAGTTTTTGTTTTGAGGCAATTGACAACCCAGTTGAAAATTGATTGTTTATAATTTTTCATTTGATTAATTAATTAAGAGAAAATAAAAGATGCATTTTTTTATAAAATAATTTTATGTTAATATTAATAATTATTTTATATTCAGTCAAATTAAAAAAATATTTTAAAATTGATTGACATTGTAAAATAATACATTTGTTTAAACTCATTAACTAATCAAAATTGAAGATAATTTATCTTTGTACAAAATAAAGTTTTATATAATCATAACTAAACTTTTTTTTTTTTTAAAAAGATGATAAATTTTATTATAATTAATTCACTGTGAGATCTCAAGTTCGGAATAAGACATTGAACTTAACAATATTTATATTTGTCAGTTAGACTTAACGACACAATTAAATATTTATAGATATAAAATTAATTATTTGTATGAGTGACTTTAAAATAATTACGATAAAAATCAAATAATTTAGAAAATATAATTAATTGTTTGAAAATTTATATTGATTGAGATATATGAATTACCTCAAAATTCCAATGATTGGGTGGATTAAATATTAATTAATTCAATCATAAAAATACATGTAATTTTCGAAGATAATGATTTTTGAAACACAATTCATCAAATATTTTTTAATAAAAAAAAAATGATGGTAGGGACAATGAAATAGACCACCTTAAATTAACGACCTCAACAATGGGACATTGTGACACATAATCCCTTTTCATCACTTCTCAAAATAGCAAACCAAAAACACTTACTTAGATCCGTCATACTCTCTCTTCTCCTTCTTCACTCCAAATCTCACTTCTTTCACACCCTATTTTCAAGATTTTTCCCCCAAATTAACCCAGTAAGTTTTTCATTGCTGATTTTCATAAAGTTTGCATTTTTATTGGATCTGATAGCGTTTCGCAATCTGGGTTTGTTTCATTTTATTTATTGTGTCGGTGCTTGTGCACAAATCTTCATTTTATTGTTTTTTTCATTGAGTAGTTGTTGAATTGTTAGAAACTCATTCCTTTTTATTAGATGTTTATAATGTAGTTTACCTTTGTGTCAGATCTAGGTAAGTAATGTAATTAATTTCATTTATTTCTATGGCTAATTATTATCATTAATATAAGATTTTTGCATTGTTTATCACGTAAGTATTCAATTATTACCTTTTTTTTTCTTTTCCTTTCATAGGGTCTTTTGGATCCTTCGTTTTCATTGAATAGTTGTCAATTTTCTTGATGCTTGTGATCGGTACTCATCATTGCTTCTTCTTTCTTTCATTCTTTATTATTTTTTGTTCATGTGCTGTGGGATGTTCTGTTCATACATTCTGACTCAAAAAGAGTAAATAAATCTTGTAGATTGAGTTTTAACTTTCCGTTGGATTTTTATTTTTTGGTTTTAATTCTTTCGAACCCCATTGGAAAGGGGTCTGGTAATCTGGAGTTCGGTTGAAGGTAAGTAAAGTTTCGCTAAAGATTGTTGTTTCAGTCAGGGTTCAAGCTCGGTACTCTTGATCCATTGGATTTAATTGAATAGCCTAGACCACACTATTTTTTATGCTAGTGTTGTAAATTGTCCTTGGTCATTTGTTTCTTCATTGATCAGTGTTGTTGTTTAATTGGGGTACACTTTGCTTTGATTATGTTAGCCTGTGTCCGTGCTTTGCTACACGTGTTTCATCCATGTTTCGTCAAACTTTGTCACACTAGAAAAGAAACAAGTTTTAAATTGATTTTTATATTTGGATGTGTTCTTTGATGTAAATTGTAATTCTTTTGTATCTCTATGTTTTTTCAAGATGAGAAAACAGTAATGGATTTCTGTGTTTGTTTCACTGACTATATTGTCCCCTTGTTTTCAGGTTAACCGTCGAAATAGTGAGTTAAAATATCTTATAAGCTTTAGGAGGAATCTGGATTGTGCTATCTAATTTGAAAAAATTGTAGTTGCTAGTTCATGTGGTGTTTCAGATGGTGCATTCGGTGTTTCATGCATAGTGAAACAAGATCAATGCTGTGATCAGTTGTAGTTCATAACTGAGCAGTGAAAAAGTATATTTCGATTTGTCTTACTTTCAACTGATAAATGTCGAGGGGCAGATCTGATGGATCGCAAAAGAAGCGTTTAGTTGCTTCCGTTGGTGCCGTGGCACTCTTTCTTGGTTTTCTATATGTGTTCCAAGGGTCTATCTTTGGTTCTCAAAGTAGTGGTTCATCTACAGTTGAGTATGGAAAATCGTTGAAAAGACTCGGCGCATCGTATTTGGGTGCAGATGACGATGCAGATAACAAACAAGAAGAATCTACAAGTTTAGTTCAGGAAGATGTGGAGGACGATGTTAAACCGAAGAGTTTTCCTGTAAGATTTTGTGCAAGCTTAAAATTTTATTTTGGTTCTAAGCCTGCTGCACTTTATGCCTCTTTTATTATATTTGATGGGTATATTTAATTTTGAAAGCCACACTAAACTATATTATTATTTATAGAAGACATAATTTATAGAGTTTCCCTGAATATCGTTAATAAAAATTATAATGTTATCTATGTATTAGTTGTTTAAATTTCGTAAATTACAATTTATAGAAGAATTATTAATACATCAATGTTCTGATAAATATATACATATGTAACTGCCTACTTCATTAAATTACTAATAAATAACACATGTCGATACTCCATTCAATGTTGTCAAATAGTCGCTATAGCACTATATCATAATGGAATTTTAACAAATCGTTATTGCTCAGCAATACGCTATTGAGTACAAATAGTTGTCACTTGTCAGATAGTCGCTATTGCGGCTCTATAGCAATATAGCATACCGGAATTTGAACAAACTGTTATTTTCTGAAATCCCGCAATTGACAACACAATGTCCATCAGATAAGAAAAAACATTAATCACCAAGGTTGTAGGTTGTGAGCACTAATGGCATATACATAAATAATATCAAAGTCAAGCAACAGAGTTTTAATTGCATAATCAAATAAAATTTACAAGTCCATGCAGTAAGCGACCACAGCATCACCGAGGTTGTGATCGTCATCCTAATTTTGGCTTTACTTTTGGAACATCAGTAATCTGATGACTTATGCATATGCTTTTTGCTTTTGAAGGTTTGTGATGATCGTCATTCGGAGTTGATTCCCTGCTTAGACAGACATCTTATCTATCAGATGAGACTGAAGCTGGATCTTACTGTGATGGAACACTACGAGAGACATTGCCCTCCTGCAGAAAGGCGGTACAATTGCTTGATTCCTCCTCCCCCAGGATACAAGGTGAAAAATATGTTGAGACTAGATGTTAATCTTAAACTAAAACATATCCTCATTGAATCATTAATACGTCTGTATCATTGTTATCAAATCATGAATCGGAAGACTTATTTTCTGAAATGCGAATCGGATCTTATTATGAATCGTAAGATTCACTGTCAATAAAAGGTTGTCATTTCTTAGGAAAGAACAAGTAGAATAACAAAATTATAAGCTGATATATCATATATGAACCTCAGTAATTCAAGATTCAAGTCATATATCAAATGACAAAAGAAAAGTGGGGGATTATACAAAGTTCTACACTAAGCTAGTCATTTATTAGAATGAATCGGGATTCATCATAGTGACTCGGGATTCATCATAATGAATTGGGATTCAATGAGATTCATGTCCAAGTAGATGCACACTAGATATTTATATTGTTTGGGTTCAGTTTAGTATCAAATTGAGATATGACTTGCATGTATTGCAAGTTACCGATAATCATGATCTGTATCATTTGTCAGTGTCAAACGTTTTGATTTTGTTGTTTCTACGGTGTTCCAGGTTCCTATTAAGTGGCCACAGAGCAGGGAGGAGGTATGGAAAGTAAATATACCACATACTCACCTTGCACATGAGAAGTCTGACCAGAACTGGATGGTTGTAAAAGGCGAAAAGATATTTTTCCCTGGAGGAGGGACTCATTTTCACAATGGTGCTGATAAGTACATTGCCGCAATCGCAAATGTAAGTCTTACTACTTACCCCTGCAAAGTAATCATACTTGTGTTGCTTAATTGATTACAGTGTCATCAAACTTTGTGTGTTTTTGCAAATATCTATCAGTGTCATGCAATATGCATATGCATTCAGTTTTTGGATGAATACATGACACTTACATAGTTATATTCTTTACATATTGAATGTGTTCATTTGACAATAAATTTCAACAATAATTTGGATGGTTAACATAGTTTAAATGTAGTTAATTACATTAAGTAGTTGACGAATGAATATAACAAGGTGTTGCAACTCGTTAACCATCCATTGAACGTAATTACTCACAAATTTCAAATATTCAAATATACACGATATTAGTTAAATATTGAATGTGTTCAAATGTGCATGATATTCATTAACCACAGTTTGTATTCAAATATACACCTGAAAATTGTGGTTGATGATTAATGAGTTGGCTCCTTGTATCCTTTAAGCATCATTGATCATCCTAATTGTTGTATCATTTTATGTCAAAATAGCACAACTCTATTCTTTACTCCACAGTTAATAGGCTTTTCAGTACCATAGTAGACAGTGTAGGTTGTTTGATGCACTCTGTTTATACTTACTTTCAATTTCATGGCTAAATTTGTGTGTCTCATAGTAAGTTTGTGTTGCTAGATGCTCAACTTTTCAAACAATAATCTTAACAACGAAGGAAGACTACGAACTGTTCTTGATGTTGGCTGCGGTG
The DNA here is from genome assembly GCF_000331145.2 of Cicer arietinum. Lineage (NCBI taxonomy): Eukaryota > Viridiplantae > Streptophyta > Magnoliopsida > Fabales > Fabaceae > Cicer > Cicer arietinum. Next base: position 49,503,553 of record NC_021163.2, on the reverse strand, counting down.
TTGCAAGTTTTGGGGCTTATCTTCTAGCATCTGATATCATTGCAATGTCTTTGGCACCCAATGATGTGCATCAAAATCAAATTCAATTCGCTTTAGAAAGAGGAATTCCTGCATATCTTGGTGTCTTGGGAACCAAGAGACTCCCTTACCCAAGTAGATCTTTTGAACTTGCACACTGTTCTCGTTGCCGGATTGATTGGCTTCAGAGAGATGGAATACTACTCCTCGAGCTCGACCGTGTTCTTAGGCCAGGAGGTTATTTTGCGTACTCATCTCCAGAAGCTTATGCTCAGGATGAAGAGGATCTGAGGATATGGAAAGAAATGAGTGCCCTCGTCGGACGCATGTGTTGGACAATTGCTTCGAAGAGAGACCAAACTGTCATCTGGCAGAAACCTCTCACAAATGATTGCTATATGGAAAGAGAACCCGGTACGCGCCCTCCTCTTTGCCAGTCTGATGATGACCCAGATGCAGTTTGGGGAGTGAACATGGAAATTTGCATAACACCTTACTCCGACCGTGAGTACTTTTTCTCTTGATGGTTTATGCATTTTATTTCTATGCCTTCTAGTTTTTTTTCTTACTACAATCTTTTGTATGTTCTTCTCTTTTTAGTGCATATGCCAATTGTATATTTGTTTGAGTTTAATTTTCTTACACTGGCAGCATAAAAAGTATTACATTGTCAACAAATCATAACCAATCATATATGTGATATTAGTAGTTATGATTAAAGTCAAATATTTTAATAATCTAACAGTTATAATTGATCAATAGTATAAAAAACGTTTACACTGACGGTATTTATGAATTAAATCCTTATTTTATGGTTTCTACGCCACACTCTGCAAACGTAAGTTCTCTTTCTTGAATTTCTGTGGATTATGTTGACTTTCTATGGCTACAACTAATTTTAGTGCATGTAACTTGCTTTCAAAGCACCTAAACATGCTTTTCATTATCAGATGACAACAGAGCCAAGGGTAGTGAATTAGCTCCATGGCCTTCAAGGTTGACAAGTCCTCCTCCTAGATTAGCTGACCTTGGCTATTCAAGTGAAATCTTCGAAAAGGACACGGTAACTCGAACATGCGAATTTATCCTGTTACTGTTTTAATTAGGTTCTTTCCCATTATGATTGAATAATAACAAAGATGCATTATAAATCATATGGTGCAGGAACTATGGCAAAAAAGAGTTGAGAATTACTGGAATCTCATGGGTCCAAAAATCACGTCGAACACTGTGAGGAATGTGATGGATATGAAAGCAAACTTGGGCTCATTTGCAGCTGCTCTTAAAGACAAGGATGTTTGGGTGATGAATGTTGTACCTCATGATGGACCAAGCACACTTAGGATTGTATTTGACAGAGGACTCATAGGGACTACCCATGACTGGTATTAAACTTTGTTTTCCTGAAACAAATTCATTGCATCTTTGATATCTCATTATGCATTTGATATTTTTCTCCCGATGTTTTAAAAACCAGACAAAGCAGTCAGTTCAATCGGGATTCGGCTAGTTCTTAGTTGGTTTGATCTCAGTTGTGCTGCGCTTAGGTTGACCGGGATTGAACTCTGCAGTTGAATCACAGTTGGTTCAACCGGTTTTTATTTTTTACATTTTTTTTGTACTTTTTTAATATTTTCTTTATATATTTATCCGTCATCTGGTACAACTATGGCTGAACCAATTGAACCATGTTTCGATGGTCTCACTGGTTCAATTTCTGATCCAGTTATTAAAACATTGGTTTCACCCTTTTACTCTATCTGTAGAGTTTTACATAAGAAATTGCACTTTGAAGTTAAACATTTTTTGCAGTGAATTCCATAATTGGTGTATCAAACAATCTCATTGGATTATTATTATTTTTAGTATATTTCAAGTTGCTTTCTGTGTTGGAGAATATATTGTAGCTACAAAATTTGATTTTTAATGTGATCACTGATTACACTAATACTTACTGGAGAATATAATTTAACAGGTGCGAAGCATTTTCAACGTACCCTCGAACTTATGATTTACTTCATGCATGGAACGTCTTTTCTGACTTACAAGCAAAACAGTGCAGTCAAGAAGATCTATTACTCGAGATGGACCGTATGGTTAGACCTACTGGTTTCATAATCATAAGGGACAAACAAAATGTGATTGATTTTGTAAAGAATTACCTAACAGCATTGCATTGGGAAGAAGTTGCAACTGCCGATTCGAGTTCCGATTCCGACCAAGATGGCAATGAAATTGTTTTCATCATCCAGAAGAAATTGTGGCTCACTACTGAAAGCCTTAGGGATGCAGCAGAATAGAAGAAAAACCACAACTACATAATTTATTTTTTTCACTTTTTTTTTTTTATATATATTTTCTGCTGTTACAAAGGTTTTAACAGCATGCACCCCTTTAGTGTTGGAAGCAAGTATAGCTACAACTACATTTTGTAGCATTACATAATGTTGACAATATTGTTGTTAATTTTCTTTCTTTTGGTTCTCATTTCATTTTCATTCTTATGATATATGATAATGCAGGTTATTAAGCCTTAGGCCTTATTATGTTTCTATTGGATATTCATTATTTTGCCCTTCAATTTGGGTGTAATGTAAGCTACTTAATAATCAACACACTGTAGACTGTCTTTGTGGTGAAAAGTTAGGGTTTATCATTATTATGTAATGTTTCTATATGCATTTTTTATGCTTGGATTGGGCTAATATATGTATCTATGCATTTAAAGAATGTAACTTGAAATGTAATGTACATGCATTTTTTGTTGTTGTTTGAATCTTTTTCTCAAAGATTATAAAAATTAATAAATTAACACTCATTTGACATCTTCAATTGAACTTTGGTTTGGATTGGACTAAAAGATATGTGGTATATGTTGAGTTAAGCTTGAATAAGATGGTGTAAGACTTATTAAAATTGGATTATAATCTCAACCCCTTTTTTAATAATAATTATGCTATATTCCAGCTCTTATTTTGATAATAATTATGTTACAATCTAAACTTTACTTGTCCCCTTTGTTTGCTTGTTACTCTTTCCGTCTTGTTTTAATTGGTTAATTTGAGTTGTAATTAATTTTTAAAAAAAGATTAGTTTTATTGATTTTGATGATGATGAGTTTTATTTATTCAAATACTCTTATTAATTTTAGTTAGTCGAAAATTTTGATGAGTTGAAATATAATAAATAAAAATATATTAGTAGAAAAAAAATAATTAATATCATATTAATATTGTAAAATTTTACAAATATTTTGAGAGAGAAAATAAAAAATGAGACGGAGGGAGTATCCGTTGTCTATTTTGAGCCTAATCTAATGTAAATTTATATTTTTACTACCACAATTTATTTTATATGATTATTTTTGGGTACTTTTTAAAGTATAATGGAAACATATTGTGGAATTCTTTTGTAGCTTTGTTGTATGAGTTCTCCATCTTGATGATGATTGTGAAAAAGATGAAAAGAGAAAAATGAAAAAAGGAAGGAGGATAAATAAATAAAATATGAAAAGAGAAGAAATGGGAGAAAAAAGAAATGAAAATTGAGTGTTGATTCTAAAAGGTTGGTTACCCGTAATTGATTGTTGATTCTTCATCGCCTTTTGAATACAATTTTCTTTTGTATATATCCACCTATTGTTTGATTATCATGACACGATTACAAACTTGAAAATAACTTTTGATTCATTTGTACTTTTAAAAATGGAAATTTTAGTCTATACCCTCTCCTTTATCTATATATTTCCAAAATTTAAAGGAAAGATTAAAATACTTTTATATATATATATATATTAAAAGTCATCATTTTTTTTCTTTCATTTTCTCATTTAACTTTTTTGAAATACACAAGTGAATGTCAAAATATTCATTTTTTTTTCTTCAAGTTTCCTGGTACAAAATACCACTCCGACAAACTTGAAAAAAAATTTCTGGTACATAACACACTTTCGAAAATCATTTTTGAAGTTTTCCAGAACTATTGGGAAACTTATTTCAAGTTCTCCGGAAAAAATAAACTACCGATAAACTTTATTGTGACTTTTTCGGAAGCTCCCAGAAAATTTCATCCCAAAGCTTTCCGGTAGTTGTTTGAATTTTTTTTTAAAATTAATTTATTTGTTTAAATTTTTTATTATATGAATATGTATTTAATTCATTTTATTTTAACAATTTTTTTTTTTTGTGGATAAGGCTTGAGGTAGAGATGACAAAGTTGTAAGAAGAATACGTGACTTTGAATTTTTATCGTCTATGGATGCTGCTCCGGAAGGATTCGTCCAACAACATCTTGTAGAAGGCGACGATTTATGGTGTATTTATAGTGTATTATTTATGGTATATTAATTATTTATGATGTATTATTATTTAAAAATATTTATGGTGTATTAAGAAAAAGGGTGTGTACCTGGAAGCTTGTCTATAAAGTTTTCTGGAAACACTACCGGGAAAGTTGAAGAAATTTTTTCGATAATACATACTTTTTCATTTTGTATTGAATTTTTATTTTTTGGTTGAGTTTTCCGGTAAATATCTTCTGTACCAAAAAACTTGTAAATTTTTTTTCGAAAGCATTATGTATACCGGAATTCTTCTAAATAGTTTTTTGGAAGTTACCATAAACCTTTTTTACTGGTTTCAGAAATGATGAAATGGTAAAAAAAATTGAATTTGATTAAATAGTAAATAAAAAAATGAAAGTATTTTTGACATTTTCATAAGTTTATGGGAGTATAAGTATAAAAATGGAGATATAGAATAAATTTTTCACAAAAATGATATTAAAAATAATTGAGTGTATTATTTAAGGGTGCCAATAGAGCGGGAGGCGGGATCGATAAATACTTCCCTTTTCCTTTCACCCTAATTGTCTCTGATCTCCATCTAGAGAATTTTTTTTTTTTTACTGAGGAGCTCCAACAAGACAATGTTAAATCGAACTTCTTATCTCTAAAACCCACACACAAGCCAAGAACAAGAAATAATTTTAATTCTAGTTCACATTATACCAATGTCCCCCACATCACCCTTAAATAAATATTGGGATTCTACCTTGTATCTCCACATCTAAACCTATCACTTTTTCAATCAACGTGAAAATATAATTTTTCCCTTTTAACTATCTGTCAAACTTTCAACTCGTTGAACTTCTCATTTTTTCACCCCTCTTTCTAGAATATTTGAAAGTTTCGAAATAATAATTTTTAGAATTTTCGAACAACTCGAAACTTTCAAAGTAGAAAAATTCACAATTTTTGAAACTTTCAAACAATTCAAAACTTTCGAAATAGAATTTTTTTGAAATTTTTCATATTTGGAAAACTTTCGAAACTTTCTAGATTTAGAAACTTTCTAAACTTTCGAAATTTTTCAAAGTTTTGAAATGTAATCCTCATTTCGAAAATTTGAAACTTCCGAAAGTTTTTAAAATTTGAAACTTATTATAAATGATTAAAAGAGTAAAATTGTCTTTTCATGTCTCTTGAAGTGGTAGGTTTAGGTGTGGGGTGCAAGATAAAATCTTCTAAATATTGTTGACACCAAATTTTGTCTGGCCTTTTTAATTATTGAATAAATAAAAATAAATGATATTTTGGATTTTGCACCTTTATTTTTTTGGAAAAATAATAATTCAAAATTTATATTTATTTAAAATAAATAAGAAAACGAAAATTACAAATTAAAGAATAAAAAATATTACTAGAGGGAATATTTTGTTCTTTAATTGTGTGATATGAAGGTAAATTGATTTGATTGGATACAATATTGCTTTATTAAGGTAAAATGGAAAAAAATCCTTTAAATTTACCCTAATAATTATATTGAGCAATTATATAAAAAATTGTTTCTTTAATTAGAAAAAACCTAGTTATCACTATAAATATGAACCTTGAGTGATTGTCTAAAGGGAAAATTGAATTGTGTTTGAATCCATTCATCGACGAGGTTCTTCAATCTACCCGCCGGCGAGCCACCTCTGATTTTTAGTGCGCCATTCTTGGACAACATTTTCTATAAGTACATTTAAAAAAAAATAAAGGAAAGAAGAAGGAAATGAAAGAGACATCAAGAAACACGAGTCTTATGATCCGTTTGTTATAAATTCTAGAAAAATGATTTTGGTATTTCATAATTTAGGAATTATCTTTTAGAGATTTTTAAAAAAAATGAGAAATTGTTATGTATTTGTCTATCGTAATAAAAATAACTTCTTTTTTTCAAAATTAAATTATAAAAAATAATGTTTTTTAGATGCTATTAAAAATAACTTCCTGGTTAAAACATTTATAGAATTATTTTCAAATTTCCATATTTTTAAAAACTGTAATACACATACACAAACTTTTAAAAGTGATTATTTTACTTGAAAAATTGTAACAAATGCACGATAAGATTATTTTTAAATTTTTATTTTATTTTAAATTATAACAAACAGATACAAACTTTTAAAAGTTCGTTAACAAATGCAACTTTTATTTTTCAAAACAGATGATAAATTTTTAATTCTATTATCGTAGTTTGTGAGTAAATTTAGTGATGAAATCATATGTTATAAGCATTTATACAAAAGAATACATCAATACATAAGTATAAGTGATGAAATAATGATATAATTTTTTAGATATTTATACCTCAAAAATATGAGACTCTTAGATATTTTCGTATTTGAAATTGTTATGTGCTTTTTTTTTTTTTTAACTTTGAACACTATTAATCATATTTTTTGCTTTGCATGTGACCAACAATCATTCAATAATTTAACTCTTATATAGTATTTTTTTTTTATTAAAAACATTATCCATTCATTCAAATCAATAGAAATTACATCGATCAATAATGCATTTCAGAGCGTTAAAAACAAAAGAATAAATCTGCGAACAAACTCACAACATTCAAGTTAATAGCATAAAACGACAAAATGTTTACAAATGTGACAAAGTCTACAAATATAACACAATTAAAATGTTCGAAATATCCATGTCTCTGGAGCTGGAACGTTGAAGACACTAAAGTGTCATTAATTGAATTTATACTGAATTGAAGTTGATCTCTCAATCTGAAAGCAAACATACACCACAACAAAGCAAAAAGAATGTGGCACCCTAAGACAAAGAAATCACAAAAAAAATAAAGGTGTAAAAATCACTTATTTTGATAAAAGAGAAAGTGAAAAACGATTTAGAGGAATAACTTGGTACCAAAAAATAGCCCTATACCATCCTCTTAAGTAAATAAAATAGAAGTAGAACAAAAGAGAGAGAGGAACTAAGAGACAGCTATTAAGTTTTGAAGATACCTAAAATGAAAGAAGTTATTTACCCAAAAAATAGAGAATAGTTAACTCTCATATAGTTGAACATCTAATTATTCAAAAACAGTATCATTTTGTGTTTTTTATTGTGGACAAAATTTAATTTTTAATAGGATAAAATAAAGTTATTCTTTAACTAGAAGCAAAATATATATATACAAGTATGTGAGTGCAGAGCCTCCAATTAGTTGGTTTTAGGTTCGTCGCTATGTAGATTGACACATTTTTAGAATATATGGTATAAATTAAGTATTTATTGACTTTATACACATAAAACTCTCCCTTTATTTTGAGAAATAAAAATGATCTCAACTTATTTCATGGAAGATTTGAAATTAAAATATTTTTTGATAATATATATATAGGAATTTTAATATTAGAGTATACAATTAGAATCTTAGTCATTCATTATTTGAATAATAATTAATATTTATTTATGTTATTTTCTCATAATACAAATGTAATTATTTCTTCCTCCAATTACTATTATAAATAAAAACAAAATCACTATATTTAAAAATTCAGCTATGTTCAATTAATTTTTTAAATTTCATTTAAAATAAAATAAAATTTACTAAATGGTTTTTTTGATATCAAAACATCTAATTATCTCCATTATATATATTTTTTAATTAAATAAAGCGTATTTTGAGAACAATAATATTAAATAGTTCAAAAGTTGTAATTTTTTATTAATTTTAAATTACTGACCAAGATTTGAGACAATTTATTTTAATAATAGGGAACGTAGAGTGCATGCAAAAATATCACACTACTTGTCACTATTTCTTTTACACTATGAAAACATCTCTATTTTCCTACCAAACATCTCCTACTCCTCCTCCTTTTTATTTTCTTCAAAATTTCATCTCACATTTTTTTTCTTCTTTTCAATTTGTTGTTTTTCTTCTAAACACTATATTTTAAAATCTTTTTCATTTAATACTTTCACCTATTCTTCAATATGTTATATCTTATTCTTATTTATAATTTTTTTTCTTTAATTCATTTCTCATTTTTTTCTTCATTTTTTAATTAAATTATTATTTTACTTTTAAATGTTTACAATTTTTTTCTAATTTCGTTTTTAATATTTAATTGTTAAAAAAATTATAATTTTTTTAATTCTTATTTTGTTTAATAATTATTTAATTATAATTATATGTCATACACGAGAGAAATATCAATATGTCATATATCAATTAGTTAAAGTACAAATTTGTATTTGATTAGTATTGTGTCTCTTGAATATTCCCTAGATAAAAATGTGAAGACAATTATTTTATTAATAATATTTCTCTTAAATATATTCTACATAAAAATGTGAAGAAAATTATAATACGCTTATACGGGACAAAAAGTTGTATTGCACAAATAATAATTTGTTTGCAAATCATACACAAGACCAATCTTTATCAATAATTAATTATTAAAAAAAATTATCTTTCACGAATTAATTCGTTCAAATATAAATTTTTATTTCATTAATAGTGTGTCTCTTGAACATTCTCAAAATAAAAATGTGAAGAAAGTGATAATACAATTATACAGAACAAAAAATATTAATTCACAAATTAAATTTTACTGTTTAACGGGTAAACATGAAAAATATAATGTAAGACTTTTAATTTTTAAATCCTAAATTATACTATTTTTTGGGTATTTTGTGTTGAATTTCTTAGGCTTTTAGCCCAATTTTTGTTATTTAGTGAGTTAAATGCCAAAAATATATTTTTGGAAATTGAATTAAAATTATTTATCGAAGAATAATTTATTTACGTTGCGAAGAATTTAATACCGGACAATTTTGTTAAAAATATCACTCGTTGTTGAAAATTTCTCTGTCAATTGAGTTGCGACGAGAGTGGATATTTTTATCAAAATAGTTTGAGATGTGAGGGAAGTGATGTGTGTAAGAGTTGTTAGATATTCGTTTGTGTTTGGTTTTAAGTATAATATAAATATATATATATATATATATATATATATATATATGTTAGAAAGAAGAATGAAAAGAAAAGAAAGGAACAAAGAAAGAAAACGTTCCTTCATTCCCTACCTCGCGAACTCTCTCGTTCTTCCTCTTTTTCTTTTGCTTTTTTTTTTGCTTCAAGAAAAGAAACCCAAGGCTTAGTGGGTGAGAAATAAAAAATTTCCAATCTTCCTTCTTCTTCTCTGGTTCAAAAACTAAGAAAACTAGGTTAGGGTTTTTCAAAACCGTCAAACCCAAATCTCTGCGTCTCTTCGATTTATGAGCTTCATTTCGAGAAGTGACATAAGAGAAAGTTGCTCATTGCCACGCTACGGTGCTAGTGAGCCAACTATGGAAGCGCGCCAACGAGAATTTTACTGAAATTAATCGCGACGCTGTAATCGCTTTTTAAAGCTATCGTTAAGGTAAGGGCTCCTTGCAAATTTTTAGCTTGCATATAGGATGCTAAATGTGTATTTGTGGAGTTGGAATTTTGTGAAATGGATGTGTGATTTGGTAGAAAAGGAATTTATGTGTGTTTGTGAGGAAATTAAATTTGATGTGTTTGAGGTGTGGGTTTGTGAAAAAATTAATTTGGCATGAGTTATGTTTGAATTTTGTGGAAATTTATGGCGATTGATGATTGAACTTGGAATGGATTTTGTATTGATCGAATTTAATGTAAATTGTGGATAAAATTTGACGTGTGGTGGTGGAAAATGGAGTTAACTCAATTTATGTAATGGATTGAATTTGGAGATGTGATTCATGTGTGATTGTGGAAATTGAAATTGGTTTGAATAAATAGGCTTGAGTATGCTCTGTGTTGAATTTGAAAATCATTAGTGTTAAATGAGTATTAAAAATGGGGAATCTTTTAATATCTGCATTTACTTAATGATTGTTGTGGAAAGAGTCAGAGTATGCTCATGCATTTCATAGTACATGGTGACCGCGATGGGGCCATGGTGATAGTGGTGACCGTGATGGGCCACGAGATGATGCCATGTGATTTGTTGGTTCATCTTATTCTTACGGGAATTATCGCGCTGTGCTGATATGTGAGAGATTGCACTATAGAATGTGCTGATCTGCAAGCGATTGCACTCTAGAAAACAATGTAAGGCTTGTGATAGGCGACCATTTAGTAAATCGTGCGGGCCTGTGATGGGTGGCACCTTGGTAATTAGTACAAGGCCTGTGATAGGCGGTACAATTACGATTTACGCCCATTCGAGGAGGGTTTTGATTGGAATTCCGGTATTCATATATTTTGGCATATATGCATTGCATTAGAGTGCTTGGCACGCGAGTCATTTTTGATATAGTGTTATGATTGCGTGTGTATACTCAGTTGTTGTTGTGGTTGTGCCTTAATTGCTAAGTGTGATTATTTTTGGATTTGTTGTAAGTGTTGATTGATTGCGAAACCTTTTTGAAATGTTTCGAAACTGAATTCTGCATTTTTCTGCGTTGTATTCAAATACAATGAGGTTATAGTCGAATACAGATGTTCTTATTTTGCTACTGACTTCTGAAACAGCTTTGTATTCTAATACAATGAGGTTGTAGTCGAATACAATTGTCCTGATTTTGCTGTATTCGAATACAAGGATGCTGTATTCGAATACAGTTGTGCTGTTTTTGCTTCTGAATTATGAATTAGCACTGTATTCGAATACAAGGATGCTGTATTCGAATACGACAGTACAGTTTTGTTAAAAACTTTATTTTTCAACTTGTTTATGCATGTTTGACATATGAAAACCCTTTCAAGAAGTATGATAAGATGAAAGGTTATTTTGTGCATTTAAAACTTAAATGCTATGTCATATTTGTTAATTTCGGTTGGTGACCTTTACAATTATTTTGGAAATCTGGGCTTTACCCTCAGATGAGAACCAGGATCTTCCTACCGGATAGTACCCTAGAGATGGACACGTAGTTAGACATACCTGACCGGTGCTGTGTCAGAGGGATCTTGTGGGGCGCGTGGAGGTCACCCGGGTTGTATAGTTTTTTGAAGCATGATTAGATTAGATGGTTGTATAGGGGATATATGTCTTTCTTTTGTGGGTGTATTTATTTCAATTTGGAAGACTGTACCTATACCTCATATTGTCAGCTAGAATTTTATTTTGAGGGGTCCATGTACCACTTTTTGATGTGACGTGGGGGAGTTAAAATCTTGGGGCAGTGCTTTTGTATAGGTGTCTGCCGAGAATACCCCAGTGGTATGAGTTATGTCTGATAGGTCTCATAGCTCGAGTGTATTTTGATGTTTAAATACTTTGGATCTTTATTTCAAAAACTATTCCGCTTCTTGTAAATATTGTTGACTTTTGTCGTTGTGTTACGACTTAAATATTTTATCCAAAGGTATTTCTTGTTAATATTTGAAATTCGATTTATGTTTCATTTTTTTTAAAAAAACGTGCTGTTACATTTGTTGCCGGTCAAATTTTGCATGTTGGGATGGCAATATAATCTGCACCCGCGGATAACCACCCAATCCCGTTTGATTTAGGCGAGGAAAACCCGTTTTGATTGGGCGTGAATACGGATTTTCTCCGAAATTAAATTTCATGAGCGGCGACGGGTTTGGGGATGATGATATCTACCCCGCACCCGCCCCGCAAGTAATATTATAGTAATTTTGAATTTTCTATATACCGCTATGAAATAAGTGCGAGTTTTTCCCGATTTGTCGGGTGCGGGGGTGGAGGAGGCACAATCTGCCCTCGTCCCGTCCCATTGCCATGCCTATTTGCATGTTCATTAATTAAAAGAAAATTGAAAAGTGGAAATGATGACTCTTCATCATATGCATATTTTCCCACTATTTTAGTCTTATTTATCCTCAATCATTAGTTAAATTAAGGATTTATTTGATATATTTTGTTGATTTTTGTTCTTTGAGTTGATAAAATGTTTTGTGTTTTTATTTCGTTGATTAAGTAGGAATTTGTCGTAATTTTACATTGCGTTTTGTTTTAGTGCAGTGCTGAATTTTGGTGAGAAATCAACATGGCATATGTAGAGTATTTCAGCCATATCTGGAGTTGTAGATGTTCAATTGGGGTCAAACCAAGTGCAAATAAAATCTAAGATCCATAGCTACAACTTTCATGAAGACACCGAAACCAAATTCAGACTCGAAAGAGGAGAAAAATGCAATATACGCCGGACATCAGATGTTGAGTGCTAGAGCGTGCCCAAGCGCAAGCCAAGCGCTTTTTCCCAGCATTCGCCACTGTCGATACGCGCCCGAGCGCGCCCAAGCGCAAGCCAAGCGCTTTTTCCAGCATCTGCTACTGCCCAAAC
>NC_021163.2:49480862-49490860 GCF_000331145.2 Cicer arietinum | reverse complement strand
AGACCGTTTCTAACATCATTGGAGCAGTTTTATCAAGAATAATTCATGAATCCCTCTTGTAATTCTTCTCTAATCTTTATCTCTTTTATTTCTGTCATGAGTAACTAAACCCTATTTGTTAGGGATGAGTGTAACCAGATGAAACCCTTATTTTTCTGATTTGATTTCTAGTTATATGAATGAGTTTATTGAATTGTTTTTCTCATCTCTGTGCTTAATGCTTTTTATTGCTTGATCAACATTAAAATGTTCTACGATTTGTATTTTGAAACGGAAGTGGACTTTACGAATGCTTGAGATGAGAAATTCATGAATTTGTAGTCTAGGGATAGATGCAGGTCATGAAACCAATTAAATTAGTTGCAAAGCAATAATTTACATGAGAATTTCTATACAGTAATGCTTAATTCTAATCTTAAATCCACTAAGGAATTAAGGGTTACTTTGGAATTAAAGGTTCTGTCACTAAGACATTAGGGCAAGAATAATAAATAGAATTCGGTAATAATTCAATAAAGGAATTCAAAAACTAGGATCAAATTTGACACCAAGGTTGGATTCGAAGTGAAACTCATCCCTGACATTTTTCTCATTATAAAAGATCAATTTTATTATTGTTGTTAATTTCAAACATTATTTCAATCAACTTGGGAACCTTTTTGTTCAATTCTAGTAATCAAATATAATTCAATAGTAAAACGCAATCCTTGAGTTCGACACTCGGTATTACCGTTTTAATATTACTTGCAACGATTCAGTACACTTGCTGAAACGCAATCAGGAAACAATAGTCACAATAAAAGAAATTTGAATTGTGGCCATTTTAAAATTGATCTGCATATAAGATAAATCATTCTCATGATAAAACTTGAAAAATATAAAAACAATGTTGAGTTCCGAACCATTTTACGTATTAGAGAATTTCAATTGTAATAAATAAATGATGTGATAAATGTGTGTAGTGTTAATTAAATACTTGAAACATAAAGTAAATAGTGTAGAGATATCAACACATAAGAAGTATCTTGAGATTTTACTATGTTGCTTGAGAATGTTTCTCAACTCATGCACCTTAACCTTTTGCAACTAAAGACATTATAACATGTATTATCTTAGCCTCAGTAGGCTTACAAACGTTCTTCTAAGTCACACAAGTCTATACAACCAATTAATCTAGCCACTCAAACTCACTTTTGAACTCTAAAAAGTAAGATGATAATGTTTATGATAAGTGTGCAAGTGTTCGGTATTTTCGCATAGTAAAAATTGTCATTCCCACAAGGACTTTGTTATCAGTACCAATCTTTTTTTACTATGATGAGTAGCTAAAACGATGATTCTTAATAGAATTAATTTTTGATTAAAACTTGCAATTAAAATAATGCCTTGAGATTGTAGTTTTTCACAATAATGGATACAATAAAACTAATCTTCTCTAAGTCATGCGTGTTAAACTCTTAAAAATTAGATAAACTATTATAACTAATGCCTACTTTCAAAGATCAAAAATGTATTTTAAACTAAAGATCAACCTAATTTCACGATTGATGTATTAGCAAAATCCATTAAGAGAAACTATCTTTCATGATTTCAAGAGAACCAAAATATATTTTCATGATTTGATTATCTTATCTAATCTTATGAGTCATATATCAAATTCACTTTTCAGTAAATCATTTGATATCCAAGTACGAACATAATTCTTACTAAGATTGGATTAAAAGATCAATACCCATGACAAAAAGAAAAAAATAGAAATCGTCAGAGTTCCATCATTAGAAATCCTACAATCCCAAGACAAGGAAGATCTACTCATAAATGATCATAGTAGAATCAAAGTTTTAAATATAAAAACATTGTAAATATAGAGTAACATAATAAAATTAGAAAACTGAATATTATTAAAATTGGAAGACTGTTAAGAGAACAAGAACAAATTAAAACAAGAGTAACAAAAGAGTTTATGAGTAGGAATGTCTAAAACTGGGTATGTTTGTCTTTTTTTATAGCTCTAGGTGCCTTCATGGGCATTAATTACAAGAAACCATCAAAATTTCACAAAATCTGAAGAAAAAATTGAGCAGATTACAGCCGTAATGGCCATTATAACCAGGAAGTAATACTTATTGCATTGGTGTGGCAAATTCTCACTTTTTTCTCGTCCAACCATTATCCAGACCATAATTCTTGTTGGAGCTTGCATTTCTTTCATCTTCTTGATTTGGATGAACCATGACTGAACCACTTGACTTCAGACTTCTTTGCACGAATAATCTTCACTTATTCCATCACTTCTCCTTGAAACCAAAAACAAAAAGGTACTTAAATAGAACTAAAATCGGATTAAAAACATCAAATTAACCTATCAAAAAAGCTATAAAATCAAATGAATTATAACTTATCAATTTACAAGAGAATGATTATTTTGGAATCTAAATGCTTAATTTAATGACGAGAGGAGATTGATGAAAACACTCTAAAAAGATTGATCAACAAATATAATGCAGAGCTGGAGTGTGTTTGGTGATTAAAGATAATTTAATTGATTTGTAGTTAAATAAGTGGGTTATAGTTCAAGTTTATTCCCTTGGCTTCAAAGAATTGAAATATCTTGTATTTATAATCTATGGAAGACTTCATTATGATGTTGGAAGACTAATATGAATGTTGGGCCCATGTCCCAATGCATAAAAGTTTGTTAAAGAATATTACTTTGAATTTCTATGGTGTTGAAACCTGTTGTACTTTGATAATACACCTTTTTTTCTTTAGTGAAGATTTTCTCAACTTTATAAAGTTCTCATACATTTGAATGAAGAACATGATGAGAGAGATAAAGATAGAGAGAAAAGAGAGTTTGGCATGCCTTTCAAGGAAAATGTGACAATTGGCCATATATCTTAATGCAAGAAAGTCATTGGGTCTTTTTCCTTTGAAGATTTTAGTGAACATTCTAAACTTTGGTTATAACTACATGACTTTGGAATATTCTTGAATTTTCTACTTTTACTTTTAGAAAAGTCGTAAAGTTCATATACTTGCATATTGTTGAAGTGGTTGGAATAGTGTACAACATTTTCCAGACACTTTTATGTACATTGACAATGTACCACAATTTTAGCCTTTTAGTGTTGACATTCATGTTGTTAAGCAGGATATGTAGGTTTCTCATTTGAACTTTAGCAAAAATGAATACAATTGAATAATTAAGTGATCATTTGCATTGACAATGAAGATGATAAATATGTTGAGGGAAAATCTCAAATTCATGTTTTGATGTAAACAAATAAAGGTTAATTAAAGATTCTAATTATGATTCTAAACTATATGTTATTTTAACATGTGCTTTTGTGGGTAATAATCCAAAGATATGTACTAAGCAATGCAAGCAAAATCATTTCAAAAAAAGAGCAAGAAATAAACAAAACTGAACCAAGAACATTTTGGATAAAACTTGGAAAACCAAGAACGTCTTCCACGTTTTTGTCATTTTCAGCAAGCAACATTAAAGTGATCTGTTAATGCAAGAAAAGCTTCTGCAAATTACGAATGCATTTTCAGTTCATCTACAAGGAATATTAAGCTCTCATATGAGCAAAAGAAATACTCCAAATGATCAAAGATTAAAAGGCACGACTCAAAGCAAAAATGAAAAATGATCATTCTCCAGCATGGTAACATCAGTCTCCAGAATGATAAACATTCTCCAACAAGTTACAATTAATCTCCAGCATACAAACATCACTCTCCAGCATGTTAACACATGTCTCTAGAATGATAACATCATTCTCCAACATGATTAACATCAGTCCTAGAATGATACAACCATTCTCCAACATATTAATAATCATTCTCCAGCATAAGTACATCATTCTCCAACCTATTTTGCACGAATCAAAAAGCAGTCTTAATCTTAATACATTAAACACATCTCAGAGATGTTTGTTTGCATAAACAAAGGATCGTCATAGTCAAGAATGAAAAGCTACATATCAGACATTATTATCACAGAAACAACAATGCATAATATTCAAGTCAAGAGCATTCATGGTTTAAAAAGTCTGATCTTTGGTCAAGTCTGACACATGACAATTGGGCACGTTTTCAATGGTCATAACAACTGTCATCAACCTCCTTGAAGCCTATAAAACAAACCCCAAACTCAAAGAAGATGTAGAACTTCAAGTGCTAAGAAAATCCATCACTTACATAAACTTACATACTTGAAAGCTTCTTAAATCACAAAAGATTCAGTTATGTCCTTCTCTTCAAATATCAAGATCATACTACTGAATCCTTTTATCAAGAATCTATTCTCAAACACAAGTTGAGCATACTCAGATTCTACCAATATCTTTAAATTATTATTGTGTAAACTCATGACTATTAGAGTTATTTATAGTTTGAGTAGTTTTGTAGAAAATCCTTTTAACGTTAAAAAGTGAATTGTAAAATCATCTCTAAAGATTGATAGGCAACATGATTGAATCCTTTCTGGATGGAAAGGAATTGCTGTTACAGATCAAGGTTGATCTGATCAAAATTGTATTAAACCAAGAACGTTGTAAAAACAAGAACGTTCTCCATTTGAAAACTTAGTGGAAAATTTCACAGTTGTGAGGACTTGACGTAGCTTGAGTTTGGTGAACCAGGATATATCATTGTTTGATATCTATTCTTATATCTCTCTTTACTTTCAGTCATTTTGAATATCAAGTTAAATAGATAAGCTAAACTGTTGATTTTAACTAACCAAGAACGTTCTCCATTTTCTGTTTCGGGAACCTAGAGCATTCTCCGTTTTCTGTTTTCATAACCAAGATCAAACTTTTGTTATTTTCTTAAGTTTTTAACAGGAAATTTTAAATAGGTGAATTTACAGTTCAAACCTCCTTCCTTGTAAATTGACATTGCTACTTAAATTGGTACGAAAGTCTGGTTTATAAAGATTAAACACTTTAACAAGTGCTAGAGTAAAGATCTAGAAGAAATAATGTCAAAAGAAAAATACATTGTTGAAGGAGGATCTTCAAACAGACCACCTTACTTTGATAGAGCAGATTACTACTTCTTGAAGAACAAGATGTCGTTGTTTATGAAATCTCAAGATACAAGAATGTGGAGCATCCTTACAATGGAAATTTCATACCAAAAGTTGATCAAAATGATTCAAACTTTGCTGAAAAGAAAGAAGTGGTCTGGAGAGTTAAAGATAAAACTAAGGTACTCCTAAATTCTAAAGCTCAACTATTCTTATTGTGTGCTTTGAGCATTAAAGAAAAAGAATGAGTTGATGAATGCACAACTACTAAAGAAGTATGGGACACAACACAAACTCATCATGAAGGAACAAGCTATGTCAAAGAAACAAGAATAGACATTGGCATAAGGAAGTTTGAGATGTTCGAAATGAATGAAGGAGAAACTATTGATGAAATGTACTAAAGGTTCATAACTATATTAAATGAGATGCGTTGTCTTTGCAAAGCTTACTTCTTACTCAGTACAAGACATCATAAGAAAGATCAAGAGATGTCTTCCAACCATACAGAGATCGATGGTGACAACTATAAGCCAAGCCAAAAATCTTGAAGTGCTTGCATTAGAAGAACTGATTGGAACTTTAAGAGCACATGAAATGTTGTTACAAGAAGATAAACCAGCCAATAAAGGAAAAGCAATAGCCTTGAAAGCAACCCAAAAAAATGTACCAGCATAAACAAATGAAGAATCAGAAGAAACTTGTCAGGAAGATGCTGATGAAGAAATAGTCCTTCTCACAAGAAGAATTCAAAGAATGATGAAAATAAGAGACCAGATCAAGAAAGGATTTCCAAACAAAAGAGAAAATCCCAAAAACAGAAGTGGACAAGAGGCAAATCACATGTTTTAGATATAATAAAGACATTACAAATTTGAATGTCCCCTAATTAAAAGACCACCAAATAGATTCCCCTTAAAAAGAAATAAATGATGGCTACATGATATAACTCAGATGAATCTGATGTAGAAGAAGATGAAGAAGTCCACATCTGCTTAATGGCAAATGTAGAAGAAAATGAGGTAACAAATTATGAACCTTGTATTTTGTGTGAACAAATGGATTTTTTTTTTGATAACTTGCTAAATGATTCGAACTTTCTTGTTCAAAAGTGTAGTTCTTTAAAAGCAAAATTTGACAAAGAAAAAGAAGAGAAAGAGAAAACACAGGCTTTGAATGATAAACTTAAAGAGGTTATTCAAAATCTGAAAGAATTTTAGCTCAAAGATTTTAAAATTGAAAGTCAAGAACGTTATGCATTTCAAAAGGAGAACGTTTTCCTTAAAACTGAAGTTGAACTTCTTAAAAGTGACTTGTCCAATTTCATTAGAGCTACTGAAACCTTTCAAAAAATCATGGGATCTCAAGTAGGAATATTCAATAAATCTAGTCTTGTTTTCAATAAAACTAAAAAATCCAAAATGTATGAAAACTGTTTTGCTCATGAAACAAAATAGAGTAAATGCAAAATCAAATGTTCATATTGCAGCAAGGTTGGACATCTGTAATTTGCATGCTATTTTAAGAAAATAGATGAAAAAATTAAGAACAAAAAGATCTTCAGAAAAGAAGAATATTCTGAAGCAAAATCTGAGAAAATGAGAACTTTCTCCAACAAATGTAGCAAAAGGAGAGAATGTTATGGAATTTTATCAAAACCTGTTAAAACTCAGTTTTCTAAACCTTTTTCAAAATAAACCAATAGATGTTCCTCTTGTTCCAAAATTGGCCACTCTGAATCAACATGTCGTATTAAGAAGGAATCAAAATTTAAAACTAACCCTCAAGGACCCAAGACCAAATGGATACCTAAAGTTAATATAACAAATCATGTAGGTTGGATTTCAAAGTGTCAAGAAAAACCCATGGTTCTTGGACAGTGGTTGTTCAAGACATATGACAGGTGATAAAAATTGCTTCATGTCTTTTGTCAAGAAAATGAATGGTCTGTCACGTTCGGGAACAATAATCAAGTTCAGATTAAAGGTAAAGGAACAACTGCATGCATGTATTATTTGATTATCTTGATTTGAGTAAAAGAGACGAGGAAGAAGAAGAACATTATGACCAGCAGATTGATAAACAAACTTTGTTTCATTCTCCTCTTAAAAGCTGAAGAATGATTAGTAATCATCCTCAAAATCAAATCATTGGAGATCCATATAATGGAATTAGAACAATAATTTCATTCAAGGATGATGGCAACAACAACAACAAGGCAATGATCTCCCAAATTGAACCAAAATCAATCAAAGAAGCCATAGTTGATCAAACTTGGATTGAAGCAATGAAGGAAGATGATGACTCTTCATCATATGCATATTTTTCCACTATTTTAGTCTTATTTATCTTCAATTATTAGTTAAATTAAGGAGTTATTTGATATATTTTGTTAATTTTATTTCTTTTATTTAATAAATGTTTATGTTCTTATTTCATTGATTAAGTAGAGATTTTTCCGAGTTTTGCGTTGTTACTTTGTTTTAGTGCAGTGCTGAATTTTGGTGAGAAATCAACATGACAAATGTAGAGTAGTTCAGCCATATCTGGAGTTGTAGATGTCCATTTGGAGTCAAACCAAGTGCGAATAAAAGTTAAGATCCATAGCTACAACTTTCATGAAGACACTGGAACCAAATTTTGACTCGAAATAGGAGACAAATGCAATAAACACCGGAGAGCAGATGTTGAGCGCTTGGAGCGCGCCGGGCGCGCCTGGGGGGCGTTTCCAGCCATCCAACACTGTCCAGGCGCGCTTGGAGCGGTTTCCCGCGTCTGGGGCGCGCGACACGCATTAGCAACCATAAAAACACATTTTTTTTTTACTGTTTTAGGGATCTTTTTCACTATTAGGAAGTTGGGAGACTTGTGCCCTAGCATAGAAACTCAAAGACGGCCGTTTCTAACATCATTGGAGCAGTTTTATCAAGAATCATTCATGAATCCTTCTTGTAATTCTTCTCTAATCTCTATCTCTTTTATCTCTGTCATGAGTAACTAAACCCTATTTTTTAAGGATGAGTGTAACAAGATGAAATCCTTATTTTTATGATTTGATCTCTAGTTATATGAATGAGTTTATTGAATTATTTTTCTCATCTCTGTGCTTAATGCTTTTGATTGCTTGATCAACATTAAAATGTTCTACGATTTGTATTTTGAAACGGAAGTGGACTTTACGAATGCTTGAGATGAGAAATTCATGAATTTGTAGTCTAGACATAGGTGCATGTCATGAAACCAATTAAATTAGTTGCAAATCAATAATTTACAAGAGAATTTCTATACGGTAATGCTTAATTCTAATCTTAAATCTACTAAGGAATTAGGGGTTACTTTGGAATTAAAGGTTTTGTCACTAAGACATTAGGGCAAGAATAATAAAGAGAATTCGGTAATAATTCAATAAAGGAATTCAATAACTAGGATCAAATTAGACACCAAGGTTTGATTCGAAGTGAAACTCATCCCTGACATTTTTCTCAATTTATAAAAGATCAATTTTACTACTGCTATCAATTTTAATTATTATTTCAATCAACTTGGGAACTTTTTGTTCAATTTTAGTAACTAAATATAATTCAATAGTAAAACGTAATCCTTGAGTTCGACACTCGGTACTACCGTTTTATTATTACTTGCAACGATTCAGTACACTTGCTGAAACGCTATTAGAAGAACTTCTTCAAATCGAAAAGAATGAAGTCTGGACTCTTGTTCCAGATACACAGGATCAAATCATCATAATAACAAGATGGGTATTCAGAAATAAACTAGATGAAGAAGGTAAGGTTGTAAGAAACAAAACAAGATTGGTTGCTCAAGGTTACAATTAACAAGAATGGATAGATTATGATGAAACTTTTGCTCCCGTAGCAAGGTTAGAAGCCATATGAATTCTTGTTGCATATGCTTCTCATAAACTTATCAAACTTTTTCAAATGGATATTAAAAGGGCATTCTTAAATGGTTTTTTAAATAAACAAGTTTATATGCGTCAACCTCCAAGTTTTGAAGATCAATCAAAACCAAATCATGTTTTTAAACTTACTAAGGCTCTATATAGATTAAAACAAACACCAAGAGTTGGGTATGAGATACTTACTTCGTTTTTAATCAACTTGAAGATGAAATTTTTATATGCAAGAAAAATACACAAAAGATCTCCTAACAAAATATAAAATGAACGAAGCCAAAATCATGATTACTCACATGCATCCATCTTCTTCATTAGGCCAAGATGAAAATGGAAAATCATTTATGAAAAAGAATATAGGGGTATGATAGGATCTTTGCTTTATTTAACTGCTAGTAGACCTAGCATTGTGTTTGCAGTAGGATTATGTGCTAGATTTCAATGCGCACCTAAAGAATCTCATTTAATAGTTGTAAAAAGGATTTTTAGATATCTCGTTGGTACTACTGATCTTGGCCTTTGGTATAGAAAGGGTTCCCATTTTGATCTTGTAGCTTACTGCGACGCTGATTATGCCGGAGATAAAATTGAACGAAAAAGCACAAGTGGAGCATGTTAGTTTCTTGGAGAATTATTAATAAGTTGGTCGTGCAGAAAACAAAACACGATTACTCTCTCAACAACCGAAATTGAATATGTCTCAGCTGCAAACTGCTATTCTCAAGTTATCTGGATAAAAAAATAACTTGAAGACTACTTTGTAAGTTATTCCAGTATTCCAATTTAGTGTGATACTACAAGCGTTATAAATCTTCAAAAAAAATCCTATTCAACATTTAAGATCCAAGCACATAGAAATAAAACATTATTTTATTCGTGATTATGTTAATAAAAATGAAATTGAACTAATCTTTGTTGATACTAAAAAATAACTTGCTAATATTTTTACCAAACCCTTTATAGAGGAAAGTTTTAATTTTATCAAGGAAAAATTGAGAATTATAAAAAATCCAATCAGTTTGAATTAATATTTTTCCCTAC
>NC_021163.2:49470453-49480650 GCF_000331145.2 Cicer arietinum | reverse complement strand
ATTAACATAGAACGATAATCGTTATGCGTTTTCTGCGCGCATCATTCTCTATTTTTTACTCTTCAGTGTGCATCATTCTCTGTTTTCCCTTACAAAATCAACAAAAGCCCTATTTTGTGTGGCATTAATGACACGTGTTCCCTTGTCTGCAAAAGCAATTGCCACGCTGTCAATTCTCCTCTTTTCCAACAACAAGCAGTCACCTCACCTTCCCTCCACAAAGTGAATAACTGCAAACTCATCATCACGATTTTTCATCTTTCATAAAATAGTTTTTTCATCTTCCAAAACTGCAACACTCATCTTCTTAAAACATCAAATACCATTTCTGCAAAAATATTCAAATGGCTCGAACGAAAATGACTACTTGGAAAAATGCTTGCCCTGACACACCTTCATCCTCATCATCTCCTCCATTTCAAAATCGTTCACCCTCACCTTCACCTAGAGCAACGCCTCCTCATGAATCCTCTGAAAAAACATTTTTGGACTACTTGTCTCTTCCCCAGAATCAAACCCTCAACATGTTTCTAACCCTAATCCTATTTCCCTCAACCCATTATCAACCGTACTCCCTAATCTCTTCCAATCTCCCGCTCCGAATTTGGACGAAGTCCCTCCACACTTTCGCACATACTTCTCTAAACCTACTGAGGCAAAGAGATGTTCCATGAGAGTCTCGGTTGGGATTAGAACCTCAAAGACTAAACCCTTTAAACCTATCATCTTTGTCATCTCCGACAAGGAAGATTCCAAACCGTCGAATCCAAACTCTACAAAATCTTCCACACCTCTCAAACCCTCTGAACCATCAACATCTTCATTTCAAGCTGAACCCTCTTTTTCAACACCCCCTAATCAAAAGAGGAAATTAATGACTTATATTTTTTCATCTACCAAACCCCTCAACCCTCTCCAACCAAACCCTTTAAACAACAAAATCTAAAGGTCAAACAACCATAACTCTATCTCGATTTTGAACAAGAACAAATTAAAAATCCTCAATAAGGAAAAACAACTGCTCCCAAGCAAAAGCCTCGAGAACTTTATCCACCATCTGAAGAACGTT
The DNA here is from genome assembly GCF_000331145.2 of Cicer arietinum. Lineage (NCBI taxonomy): Eukaryota > Viridiplantae > Streptophyta > Magnoliopsida > Fabales > Fabaceae > Cicer > Cicer arietinum. The sequence goes on along the minus strand of NC_021163.2, from coordinate 49,479,581 downwards.
ATCCTTCTCCTTCACCAGAACTTTATGCTCCTACCTCTGAACATCTAGAACGTTCTTCATCTTCATTCCGTCCTCCCAAATCTGGCTCTAAAATTCGCTTCCCTCCACTCATTCCATCCAATCATCTATTAATGCAAGGAAAACTCCTACAACTTACGAATGCATTTCCAGTTCATCTACAAGGAACATTAAGCCCTCATATGAGCAATAGAAACACTCCAAAAGATCAAAGATTAAAAGGCACGACTCAAAGCAAAAGTGACAAATGATCATTTTTCAGCATGGTAACATCAGTCTCCAAAATGATAAACATTTGTCAGCATATTACAATTAATCTCCAACATGCAAACATCATTCTCAATCATGTTAACATCATTCTCCAATATATTGACAATCATTATCCATCATGCAAACATCATTCTCCATCATTCTACATCATTATCTAGCATGATTAACATTAGTCCCACAATGAAACATTCATTCTCCAACATATTGACAATCATTCTCCAGCATAAGTACATCATTCTCCAATCAATTTTGCACGAATAAAAAAGCAGTCTTAATTTGAATACATTAAGCACATCTCGGAGATGTTTATGTGCATAATCAAAGGATCATCATAGTTAAGAATGAGAAGCTATGAATCAAACATTATTATCACATAAGCAAAAACACAGAATATTCAAGTTAAGAACATTCATGGTTTAAAAAGTCTGGTCCTTGGTCAAGTATGACACATGACAGCTGGGCACCTTTTCAATGGTCATAATAGCTGTCATCAACCTCCTTGAAGCCAATAAAAGGAACCCCAAGCTCAAGGAAGATGTAGCACTTCAAGTGCTAACAAAATCCATCACTTACATACACTTATATACTTGAAAGCTTCTCAAATCGCAAAAGATTTAGTTATGTTCTTCTCTTCAAATATCAAGATCATACTACTGAATTCTTTTATCAAAAATCTATTCTCAAACACGAGTTGAGCATACTCATATTCTACCAATATCTTTAAATCATTATTTTGTAAACTCAAAACAATAAGAGTTGTTTATAGTTTAAGTAGTTTTGTAGAAAATCCTTTTATGATTAAAAGGTGAATTGTAAAATCCTCTCTAAAGATTGATAGGTAACATGATTGAATCCTTTCTGGGTGGAAAGGAATTGCTGTTATAGATCAAAGTTGATATGAACAAAACAGTGTAAAACCAAGAACGTTGTAAAAACAAGAGCGTTCTCCGTTTGAACACTTAGTGGAAAATCTCACAGTTGTGAGGACTAGACGTAGCCTGAGTTGGGTGAACAAGGATATATCATTGTGTGATATCTTTTTCCTTATCTCTATTTACTTTCAGTCATTTTGATTATCAAGTTAATTAGACAAGCTAAATTGCTGATTTTAACTAACCAAGAACGTTCTCTGTTTTCTGTTTCCAAAACCAAGAATGTTCTCCGTTTTCTGTTTTCGTAACCAAAATCAATATCTCTTCCTTATAAATTGACATTGCTACTTCAAAATATTCCTTTCGTATTTTTTACAACATTCTTTGTGATAAATAACATTGAATTTTATTTTTGGATTTAATATCAATATCCCTTTTGACGGTAAGTCATATTAATACCTTATTCTTTTGCTTAGTCCTAAGAAGTTTTAGTTTTTGTTTTGCATGTGATGATAAACATACATGACTACGATCATTTACACTATGATGAACATTCTGAACTCTGTTCATTTACTCTTTGATAAATATTCTGAACTCTGATGAAATGTTCATTTGATGTTCCAACAATATTCTCTTGAATTGCTGACTTAGAAAATGAAATATTCCTTTTGAGATTTCTTCATGAAGACGTTCTTTGATTTCATTATTGATTTGTATGATGCCTTATGGTAATAGTGAATGTTCTTCTCACGAGGACAACTCTCTTTTCTTATGATAATGATGAATGTTCTCTTCACGAGGATGACCCTTTTCAGTTTAATGAATTATTGAAATTTTATATGCATAGCTCCTTTTGGCTTGTATAGTTGTGGTAGATCTTCAAAGTATGTGTAATTGTAAGGTATATTTTAAGTTATTTTTGTTGAGTTCTAGTGTGAGTGGTTAAATGTTGAATATATAATAGTGGTGACTCATATACCTGATGTCTTAAGGTTTTTGGTGAAAATATAATGTTAAAGTCTCTTGTAGTCATAGAGCATTTGCTTCTTCCAAGTTTTAGTTGCCTTGAATTATATGATATGTTTATTTTTGTTGTGCGATTCCACGTCCATTTGAAATATAACATATTCATGAATTGAAAACAATATCAATTAGGATTTGGATATTAGTTTTGTAATGAAACATGATAATAGTTGTTTTTGAAACAAGTATGGGATGTGATATTTTTTTCATTGGGAAATAATTATGGTCATTGATATGGTATTAATTTTGTTTATCATTTTGAATCAAAAAAATTGATATTTGCATGACATTAGCAATCAGACTTATGAATTCCGGTTGGCAAGTTTGTTTCCAATTATGAACGAATCTCAAAATTGATTTTTTTTGTTAGCCTTTGAACCAAAACGTGTTTTGGCAACAAAAAGAAGGGTACACTTTTGAAAATTTATTTTTTCGAATATTAATCATATGATATTGTTTTTGAATTTATTCAAAATAATATTGGTTATATAATTTAGTTTGAGGCATTTAATTAATACCATTGTTTATTTTATATATTTGACTTTTGAATTTGATTTAAAAAAAAAATATTTGATTGAATCGTGTTATTGATAGTCAATTTTGCTATTGTCATATTTGGATTATAGTTTCAATAATGCTACCAACACCTCCTAAATTACTACCCACAAATATTAAAAGAAGTTAAAATGCCCAAATTATCCTTTCCTTTATTTCATCTTCTTCATAACTCATCTTCTCATCTTCTTCATAACTCATCTTCTTTATTTAACTTCTTCATAACTCATCTTGTTCCTCTTCAACACATTGTTCATCACATTGTTCATCTTCATCGTCAATCATCATATTCATCAACCATCTTCATCCATCATCAATTATCATCAACCAAGTTAATCAATCATCAACCATCAATCATCAAACATCAACATTGTTGTAAATCAAGTAAATTATAATCAACCTTTGTTTTTTCTGTGTTTGTTTATGTTATGTTGTTTTGTTTTATCTGTTTATGAATGCAATGCCTGAAAATTAAAGGAAAAGAGTTTCCATTTTTGAGGATGAAGAAAACCTTCGCTGCCCTAAACCCAGAAACGTACGTAAACTCAGTTCACATACGAAAACTCATTTTCAAAAACCTAGAAACGTACGTGAACTGAGTTCACGTACGTGAATTAGTTTTCAAAACCCAACAACGTACGTGAACTGAGTTCACGTAATATGTATGTCAACTAAATTTACGTACATATACGCGATCTGAGTTCACGTATGTTGTTGGGGTTTGAAGACTGATTCACGTACGTGAACTCAGTTCACGTACGTTTCTGGGTTTTTGAAAATGAGTTTGCGTACGTGAACTGAGTTCATGTAAATGCACGTAAATTCAGTTCACGTACGTGCTCGTGAATTCAGTTCACGTAAGTTCTTGGGATTAAGTTCACCTACGTGAACTGAGTTCACGTACGCATATTGTTTACATTTTTTTAATGATTTTTGTTTTGCAGATATGGTGCGCACTATGTTTACTGATAGAGATGGTCGTGTTATACTTAACGAGGGCACTTCTAATGTGGAGGGTCATTGTATTAGGCCAACTGCTTCTGCAAGGGCACAACGACGATGTGTACAGCGACAACAAGAAGAATCTCAACCCGAAGTCCAACCAGCTAATATAGATGAACCTCCATATGATGGTGGATATCCTGGTGGTCTGGTTGATAGTTCTGTCCATAGGACATTCGGCGATCATGTGGCGACTTGACTCTGGGATGGCGTGGTAATTTTCTCAATCAAATTAAGTTAAATTATATTTTTTTAACATTTATTTTTAACTTATATTTTTCCATTTAATTAATTTCATGATCGCAGAGAATTAAGGGTGTTTAGCAATGGGAAAAATTAAAAGAAGTTGTTATTGAACACGAAGAGGTTGAGCAACTAGTTAAAAGCTCGAGATTGTATTCGTTACTAAAATGCAGCTACGAAATGATCGACAAAGGGATCATTTTTGCATTCGTAGAGAGGTGGCATCGTGACACCAATAGCTTTCATCTGCCTATTGGAGAAATGATGATTACTTTGGACAACGTGTCATCTCTGTTACATATTTCCATCACCGGTGCATTCTTCAGTGTTAGTGTATTTAACAAGGATGAATGTGTAGATATATTAGCAGAGCTTCTTGGAGTTAGTCACGGTGTTGCTTATGCTGAATTTAATGTTACGCGGACAACCACAGTTAGGTATAGTTGGTTACTTGACGTATACCATCAGCGTTGTCGTGAGCAGCATTGGCAGATGGCTGCAAGAGCATTTATGTTGTTTTTGGTCGGTTGCACACTCTTCAGCGATAAAAGTTCCTACGTTGTTAGTGTTGTCCATCTTGAGTGATTTCGAGACCTTAATTCTTGCGGGGGATATGCATGGGGTGCAGCTGCTCTTGCTTACCTATATGACAATCTTCAAAAAGCCAGCATACATCAAACCAGAACTGTTTCAGGGTATCTGACACTTTTACGGGTAAACTGTATGATTGTTTATTGTGTTTATAATTTCTATTATTAATGATTCTAAACTAATGATATATTATTATATATGTGTAGGCATGAGTCTATGAGCATTTTCCTACATTATGTAGAGATTGTTGAAGACTTTCTCCTAGTTATGTTGAAGACTATCCTAGAGCACTTAAATGGAAGCCTAAAAGGGATAAGGTTTTGGTTCTTCCATTTAGGAAAGCTCTTGATGAGATTGACGTTGATGACGTCTGTTGGACACCATATGGGGAGCATCAACTGAAGCGGCCTTTTGAAGATGTATCTTTATTTCGAGGGTGGATACGTTGAGGTCCGAAGATGTATGCTCATCTTCCAGACAGAGTATTGCAGCAATACGGTCATGTCCAAACCATTCCTGGCTCACCGTTAGAGTATTGCGGCAATACGGTTATGTCCAAATCATTTCAGATCATCGTATGATGTTTACTTTAATTTTTATTGCAGCGTCGAGCAATACAAATTACTGAAGAGCTTATTGGTCGACAACTGATATTACCTGATGGCATGCCACTGGTTAATGAGTTAATTTTGATGCTGTGAAGTCAAAGGGTAGTGGTAGAGATTGGACGAACATAGTACCATATCATAGAAGAAATAGACGGACTTAAGATTTATTTACAAAATTTTGGAACATGGTACTTTTGGGATGTAATGTTTGGGTACTTTTAGATATGTAATATTTTGGAACATGGATATGTAATGTTTGGGTACTTTTAGATATGTAATATTTTGATACTTTTGGTATTACTTTTTGAATATGATATATTTTGCGTACTTTTGGAATATTTAGGACATATCTATACTGCATGCAATATTTTTGGACATATCTATATTTTTGGAATATTCATTATAACATTTGTAAAATACAATAATACAACAATTCACCAAAATACACCAACTTTCAGAATTCAACATAAAAAGCACACCAAAATACAATAATTACAACATCCATCTAGTTTACTTTTTCAGTTTACAACATATTCATCTATACTGCATGGAAATATCTTCAACCAATGTTGAATGCGATCATTGTAAATAAATTCTCACTGACATGCTTCTTCTGTGCAATTTTTTCTCCACAAATTACTTGGTGGTGGTATAGGAGAATTTGGCTTTAAATAAACCTGTTAAAATAATAAATTTATAATTTATTAAAAATGACATTAAAGGTTAAAATGAGTGTTCTAAGTGGAAAAATTAAATACCTGCACAAAATGACAGTTATTAACAAATGCAATAACTATCATACGATGATCTGAAATAAGTGTTGGTGGTGGGCTTCTAAGTGGAAAAAATGTTTGTGATTGTTTAAGTGATAATGCGACGAAAATTAAATTAAATTTCGAAGCAATCACATATCCCATTTTTGGAAGTGTCATCCAATTATCCAAAGTTGCAACCTGTTCAACATTTACATTGTGTATAAGTTGTTGAACAAAAATTTGTCCACCATATATTATCTCGTAATGAGACATGAAATCTTGAAGCCCTACCACACACTCTTGATGAATGAATGCCCAAAAGTTCTCACCATTCCAAGTAAAGCTGCAACTGCACGATATCCAAAATTACCATCCTCGCCCACGTCAATAATGTCATCTATGAATTTGTGAATTTCAACCGACAACCAATCCTTGAAGATAAGAACTCTCGGTTGTTGAACTTTGCTGAGTGATGGTCGAGGTGTGAGCTTTTTGACAGATGATTGAGGTTCTTGTACTTTATTAGATGTTACAGTACTACATGCATTTGTACCACTGCATCGAACACTTGCACCCACATATTCCCACCAAGATGGATCACGCTTGGTTGATTTATCTCTTTTTGATACCTTACTTTTGCCTTTTTTAGGTGCACCCTTTGTTTTAACTTTATCAACAGGTGGACACATTGATGTAGTCGATGGATAAGCGATCTCACACAATTTACCTTTAAGTGCAATTTTTCCAGGTACATCAAGTTCATCAAAAATTTTCACTATCACTTCTATTTATGTTTCACAGATAATTCTAAAGGTTTACCCGATCCATCATCATGAAAAGTTAATTTAGTCCACCAAACATGAATAACGTCTAACGGAATGGAACGGGTGATTGATGACTCTTCATCATATGCATATTTTCCCACTATTTTAGTCTTATTTATCCTCAATCATTAGTTAAATTAAGGATTTATTTGATATATTTTATTAATTTTTGTTCTTTGAGTTGATAAAATGTTTTTTGTTTTTATTTCGTTGATTAAGTAGGAATTTGTCGTAATTTTACATTGCGTTTTGTTTTAGTGCAGTGCTGAATTTTGGTGAGAAATCAACATGACATATGTAGAGTATTGCAGCCATATCTGGAGTTGTAGATGTTCAATTGGAGTCAAACCAAGTGCAAATGAAAGCTAAGATCTATAGCTACAACTTTCATGATGACACCGGAACCAAATTCAGACTCGAAAGAGGAGAAACATGTAATATACGCCGGACAACACATGCTGAGCGCCCGAGCGCGCCCAAGCGCAAGCCAAGCGATTTTTCCCGCATCTGCTACTGCCCAAACGCGCTGAAGCGCGTCCAAGCGCGCCTGGGGCGCGCGACCCGCACCAGCAACCATAAAAGCGCAGATTTTTACTGTTTTTAGCATCTTTTTGACTATTGGGAAGTTGGGAGACTTGTGCCCTAGCATAGAAACTCAAAGACGACCGTTTCTAACGCCATTGAAGCAGTTTTATCAAGAATCATCCATGAATCATTCTTGTAATTCTTCTTTAATCCTTATCTTTTGTATCTCTGTCATGAGTAACTAAACCCTATTTGTTAGGGATGAGTGTAACCAGATGAAACCCTTATTTTTCTGATTTGATTTCTAGTTATATGAATGAGTTTATTGAATTGTTTTTCTCATCTCTGTGCTTAATGCTTTTTATTGCTTGATCAACATTAAAATGTTCTACGATTTGTATTTTGAAACGGAAGTGGACTTTACAAATGCTTGAGATGAGAAATTCATGAATTTGTAGTCTAGACATAGGTGCAGGTCATGAAACCAATTAAATTAGTTGCAAAGCAATAATTTACAAGAGAATTTCTATACGGTAATGCTTAATTCTAATCTTAAATCCACTAAGGAATTAGGGGTTACTTTGGAATTAAAGGTTCTGTCACTAAGACATTAGGGCAAGAATAATAAAGAGAATTCGGTAATAATTCAATAAAGGAATTCAATAACTAGGATCAAATTAGACACCAAGGTTGGATTCGAAGTGAAACTCATCCCTGACATTTTTCTCATTATAAAAGATCAATTTTATTATTGTTGTTAATTTCAAACATTATTTCAATCAACTTGGGAACCTTTTTGTTCAATTCTAGTAATCAAATATAATTCAATAGTAAAACATATGTCGCATGATTGAGGGACAAATCTTGAGTTATACATTTTTAAGATATCACCCTCAGATCCCTCTGATGAAGCCTCTTAGGTGTGACTTTTGCAGAGAAACACATAAGAATGGAAATTGTGCTGATAACCTTGCCGAACTAGTAAAATATGAAGATTTTTTTTAAAGTCACAGGAAACGACGAGCGTTACATTAAAAAGATCTATTGGGAACAAATTCTACCTTCAAAAATTCTATCCAAAGAATCAGATGACAAAGACTTTCACGTTACAGACGTTTTGGTTGAATTCATGAAGAATAACATGGTTTCAATTGAAAGATTTGAAACTCAATGTGAGAGGTTATTTGAACAAGTGGTTAAGTTTGAGAAGATGGAGGAGAAGTTGAAGATTAAAGATAATTTCATTGTTGTAGTAGAAGAAGATAAGCAAGAGGAAAAGACGAACGAGGAAAAGAAAAAAGAACAGATTGATAAAGTTCGAGATTCAATCTATGCCTTGTTCATCAATGTCCAATTGAAAAGGACATGGAAACAACATCTTTTATTTCTTAAGTTCATGGAATTTCTACCAAACAAAAAGAAAAAGAAGGATGATGTGTTCTTCCTGTCATATATGCCACCTTGACAGTAGTTGAAACGTCAAGCTCAAGACACTAAACGAGCGCTTATTGGGAGGCAACCCAATTTTATATCCTTTGCACCGTATTTATTTATTGCATTTTAGATTTATTTTACTCCATTTAGTTCCAATTTTAGTCTCTAATTGCTAGTTCTCTTAGTTTTGATGTTTGGTATGAGCAAGGAATCAAAAAGATGCGTTGAGAAGCGATTGTACAACTCCAAATGACAGAACGCGCACCCAAGCGCGCCTGAAGCACTTTTTCCAGACACCAGGAGGCTGATCTATTTGCACCTCACCAGTATACTGGCGACCATAGCGGAACAAGAGCGGATGATCTAAACGAGAATCATTGAACTACTAAACTGAGAGAAGTTTTTTTT
>NC_021163.2:49465359-49470082 GCF_000331145.2 Cicer arietinum | reverse complement strand
AAAATAAAAAATAAAAAGAAGAAAAATAAAATGAAAGAAGAAAAACAAAAACAAAAACAAAAGATATCTTCTTGGTTCTTCTGTCAATGTTTGAGAATCTCCATAATGAAAAGAATGAAGAAAAAAAATGGTAGAATAAGGTGGAAATGTATGCCTAACTCCAAGTGGTAAAGCCTACTATCCTAAAATGTCTTACCCTTACCTAAGCTCTATTACAACCCGAAAGTTCTCAAAAAATGTATGTGTTTACTGCATTGTGATTGCTAACTAGAATTTTTTCAAGCCTATGGTAGCGTGATGCATGTTCTAGGATTTGAGTGATAAATTTATAACCCTTCTAAACACTTGAGAGAAATTTTGGTGAGATTGTGTGAAGAGAGAGTTGTTTTTGATGAATGAATGCCAAGGTGTACAAATCTTGTTGTCTTTATTTTTGAAAACAACCATAGAGCATGATGAATGTTTTGCAGTAGCAAGAACTTTGAAATTTGAGTTTGATGTAATTTGAGAAATTGAATTTAAGTGTGCATTTAACAGGACCAAATATGAAATTAATTGTTGCTTGGGGACAAGCAATAGATTAAGTTTGGGGTTGTGATGACTCTTCATCATATGCATATTTTCCCACAATTTTAGTCTTATTTATCCTCAATCATTAGTTAAATTAAGGATTTATTTGATATATTTTGTTAATTTTTGTTCTTTGAGTTGATAAAATGTTTTGTGTTTTTATTTCGTTGATTAAGTAGGAATTTGTCGTAATTTTACATTGCGTTTTGTTTTAGTGCAGTGCTGAATTTTGGTGAGAAATCAACATGACATATGTAGAGTATTTCAGCCATATCTGGAGTTGTAGATGTTCAATTGGGGTCAAACCAAGTGCAAATGAAATCTAAGATCCATAGCTACAACTTTCATGAAGACACCAGAACCAAATTCAGTCTCGAAAGAGGAGAAACATGCAATATACGCCGGACATCACATGCTGAGCGCCCGAGCGCGCCCAAGCGCAAGCCAAACGCTTTTTCCAGCATCTGCTACTGTCCAAACACGCTGAAGCGCGTCCAAGCGCGCCTGGGGCGCACAACCCGCATCAGCAACCATAAAAACGCAGATTTTTACTGTTTTAAGCATCTTTTTGACTATTGGGAAGTTGGGAGACTTGTGCCCTAGCATAGAAACTCAAAGACAGCCGTTTCTAACTTTAACCGTTATCTTTTGTATCTCTGTCATGAGTAACTAAACCCTATTTGTTAGGGATGAGTGTAACAAGATGAAACCCTTATTTTTATGATTTGATTTCTGGTTATATGAATGAGTTTATTGAATGATTTTTCTCATCTTTGTGCTTAATGCTTTTTATTGCTTGATCAACATTAAAATGTTCTACGATTTGTATTTTGAAACGGAAGTGGACTTTACGAATGCTTGAGATGAGAAATTCATGAATTTGTAGTCTAGACATAGGTGCAGGTCATGAAACCAATTAAATTAGTTGCAAAGCAATAATTTATAGGAGAATTTCTATACGGTAATGCTTAATTCTAATCTTAAATCTACTAAGGAATTAGGGGTTACTTTGGAATTAAACGTTCTGTCACTAAGACATTAGGGCAAGAATAATAAAGAGAATTCGGTAATAATTCAATAAAGGAATTCAATAAGTAGGTTCAAATTAGACACCAAAGTTGGATTCGAAGTGAAACTCATCCCTGACATTTTTCTCAATTTATAAAAGATCAATTTTACTACTGCTGTCAATTTTAAATATTATTTCAATCAACTTGGGAACCTTTTGTTCAATTTTAGTAACTAAATATAATTCAATAGTAACACGCAATCCTTGAGTTCGACACTCGGTACTACCGTTTTATTATTACTTGCAACGATTCAGTACACTTGCTGAAACGCTATCAGTGATCATACTATACCTGGCTATCTCACATGCACAAGGTAGACCATGTGTTCTCCTAACTGTGCAACGACATTCAGACTTATCTATACCTACATTTTCTGTTTTCTGTTTTCTTTTATAAGTTTCCATATGATCTGTGCTTTTTATGCTAATACCATCAACGATTTGATACAAACATCCAATACGTTTAATACTTGAGTTCATCGCATTAAAAAAATTTCATTTTCCATTGTGCATCTCAAACTACTTTTTAGATGATTTTCAAAAGTATCAAACTCTTTTCAACTCCCTTTTCTAGAGTTCATTGTTAGTCATTTTATGGATAATATGTGGCCTCATGAGCCAGGTTCTCTTAGTGGTATAAGTCTAATGACTTAAAGAGAAAAACAAAATGGCAAACAACATTATTTCCAAATCTAAGGGAGCGTATAACATAGCGCTGATATTTACGAGCGATGGATATTTGTATAACATGGCGCCGATCTTTATGTTTGTCACACAATCAAAAAAACGGTGTTTGTTCTGACTATCGTTTGTAATGGTGTTGCAATAAACAAACCATAAATCAATTAAACCAACTTAAAGAAGAAACAAATACAATATGATTGGAAGGCAAAGAATATTCTAACGTCCACTATAGGACAAGACGTGTATTACTAAGTCTCTCACTATAAGACTATCCGAGAGATGTGGGATACCCTTGATGTCATCCACAAGGGCACAAGTGAGGTAAAAAGAACTTGGATAAATACTTTAAAAGTCTTTCCCATGAAGAATGGTGAAACCATTGCCGAATTGAAAAAGAAGTTCACATTCATTGTGAATCATCTAAATGTACTAGGTAAAACTTTTTCAAAAGAAGATCTAATAAATAACGTTCTTAGATATGTTTAAGTTGGGAGTAACAATCGGAAGTGACAATATAGCCGAGTCACATAATCTAGCCATTATGACAACTACTACTCTATTTGAAAAACTAACGGAACATGAGCAAGAGTTAAACCAATTAAAGGAATGTGAAGGAAAAAGAGTCCAAGAAGGTGAAAAAGGGTATAGCCTGGATATGCACTTCATCCAAGGCTAAAAAGGATGAAGATAATGATATAAGCGAGTCGGATGGACATAATTCGAGTGATGAAGACACGAGTCTCTTCATTATGAAGTACAACAAGTTCTTCAAAATGATATGTTTCAACAACAAAATTTTAAAGATAAATTTAAGAAGCCAAGGACATAAACAATAATAACTCTACCACGTACTATGAGTGAGGACAATTTGGGCACATCAAATCAAGCTTTTTGGAGTACCTCAAAAAGGTAGAAAAAAAGTGACAAAAAGGATAAGAAGGCAAGAAAGCTTTCATAGCTTGGGAGAACAACAATGTTTCCTCAAGAGAAAGCTCAGGAAACGATGACATTGCAAATTTATGTCTTACAACGAAAAACTATAACCATGAAGTTAGTGATGACAAAACAAATTTTTTATCTTGTTATGTTCTATTACAAGATGTTTTTTGTGAGCTTCATGAAGAAGCTAAAAATATGAAAAATTGCATCTCCTATCAAAAGAGAACAATTTTGAACTTAGAAAATTAAATTTCAAAATTAGAAAAAAATTTATCAAAGACCTTAAAACTTTCTCGTGAAACAACAAAAGTTGTTCAATGTAATCATGACTAATCACATTGTGAAAAGGAGAACAATCTTTCTAAGTCTAACATTTAAGGACCAAATAAAGGTTGGGTATTTATAACTAAAAAATAATTTAATTGTTGGAACTTATGAAAATATCGTCAAACATTTAGATGCTCCACTTAATTATAAGGAAGATTGAACTTTATCTCGATAAGTTAAAAGTTTGATTTTCAAATTTATTCTTCACAAGATAAGATCATACATAAAACATTTATCATGTCCTATTTTTTAAAATTTAAAATGTTTATGCTTATCTCTTTACATCTTTTAAACTAAGTATATGATTAGGTTACATGTTTCATTTTGACTGAAATGTGTGTTGATTATTTCAATATGTTTTCATATAAAGTTAAATGTTGATATTGATCATTACATATGCATTAATATGTCAATTTTTGAATATTTTTCACTTTTACACAGTGTAAATCAACTTACTCAATCTGTGAATCAGTTTACCTGATAAATTTTTCAAAACTTTGATTACAGACCTGCATGTAAGTCAACTTGCTTAGTCTAGATGATGTATGTGTGTGCTTTGTTGATTCTAATTCTCTAACTCTTACATAGAATAATTGATAAAGAAAGAAATCATGAAAAATATAGTTTTATCATGTATAAGTGTTATTGCATGTTGTTTTAGCAAGTTGCATGCATACACTTTTCTAGCATAATCACATTGCATTAGCAGGTTTAAAACTCTTCAAAAAAACCTTTTTTAAGAGACTTTTAACTTTTTGAAACGACTTACCAACTTAAGAATCAGTGCATGAGCATCAAGAACTCAGTTGTTGAAGTTTTAGGGTTGTAAATCAACTCACATGTCATTTGAATCGACTTACCAGCAAAGCATAGTGCTTTGTGATTCTTTACTCTTGTGTGACTCGACTTTCAGAACTTCAGACTTCAAAATTGGCGTTTCAAACATGTGTAGATGGATTCACAAGGAGTGCGAATCAACTTACTAGATCTGCAGTCTTGAAATTTGACAATTTTAAGGTTGTTATGGTAGCTAATAAAGGAAGAAACAATTATTTGATTGAAAGGGGACAAAATGTACTCCACAAGCGAGAACAAAGTAGAGGAACATGTATAAATCGTCGTGTGATTCTCTCT
>NC_021163.2:49420348-49465347 GCF_000331145.2 Cicer arietinum | reverse complement strand
TTTCCCTTACTCTTTCCTTTATGTAATTTACACTATTCTTTGATTTTCATTTTATTCGGAGTTTTGTGGCATTTTTTTGCTTTACTACTAAATTGATAGAAATATTGTTATTAGAATTTTTTATTGATAATCTTGTCTTGATTTTTTTCGTTTGGATGAATTTTTGTTTTTAAAGTTGAATTTGACACCTAAGACTTTGATTCAAATTGAAAAATATGATTTCTTTATGTTTCTTTTAATTGTGATTCATAGAGCATTTGTTTTAAGATCCTTCTGAATTTGACTAAAGTATTAAAAATATTTTTCAAAACAACTTCAATCAAATATTTTTCTTGTATAAATTTTCATATGATTTGTGTTGTTTGATTACAATACCATCAAGGATTCGATAGGAACAATTTATATGCGTAATACTCGAGTCCATCACAATAAAAACTTTCAATTTTTTGCTATTCGAGTCAAACAATTTTTAAACGATTTTCAAAATTATCAAACTCTATTCAACCCCCTTATAGAGTTCGTTGTGGTTCATTTCGTGGATCACAATATCTAGCACAAAACTCATTATGAGTTTTGTCACATAACTCCAAGCATAGCCTTGTGTAACTTCTTTCATGATTTTTCAACTATGAATGTCTTCTTCTTGCTTGATCCTTCTATAATTTTTGAGAACCTTGTGGTGATGAGAAAAACCCAATTAATCATGAAGTTCATCTTATGATTCAGACGATAATCTTTTAATATTTCCATGAAGCATGTGATACTACCTACTCTTGTAATTCTACGGTGCTATACATACAATGCGTTTGTTGATGTTAGTGACAGCAGTAGTATCAAATGCTTAAGTGCAAGCATCAATAGAACACTAAATATAATATAGTATATCAATCATAAAGAGGACAAATGTATGAGAATATTTATGCAAAAAATGAGACAATTTTTTAAGTCTTCATTTTTTCTTTGTATTCCTATCTATCTATATTTGAAGTAAGTAGATCATTTGCTTCTGATCAAAAGACAAAAAAAAAAAAAAAACTAATACATACACTATAATAAGATAAAACTCCTAATGTTTAAATCAAAATAAAGATAAAATATCTAACGACAATCTTTATTGCTCTTGAATTAGTATCCCTTAATGTTGCTCCTATTTAAAAAAATACATGTATCATAAAATATATTATAATAATACTAATATGCACATAAAAAATGTTTTTTATATGTCAAATAATTAAAAGATGGTAACTCACAAACCAATTAATTCAAACATAAATGCTTATTGGTCTCTAGGCTGAAAGTTTTTGATAAAAGTTACACCATAGTTGACCATGTTAAAATGATTCTAAGGAGTTTACTAAGTAAGTGGAAACCTAAAGTTGCAACTATTTAAGAAGTAAAAGATCTCAACATACTTCCTTTGGAAAAGCTCATAAGTTCATTTCAGTCCCATGAGATTGAGTTGAATGAAAATGAACCAAAGAAGAAGTCAAAATCCATTACTTTGATGTCTAAGGGCAAGACATATGCTGCTAAGGCTTTTCAAGCAGAAGCATAACTAGATGAAAGTGAGTTTGTGACGAGAGTGTAGACTTAGACAATGATGAGTCACTACTAGAAAAATTGTAATAACGACGCAAACTAGAGACAGACAAAATAAAATTGGTTGTTGAATCAATTGTCTCTAACACTTAGCAATAGAATTAGAGAAATGTTTTGCTTTTTTTCCGTCTAAAAAATTCAGTTGCAATTTCGTTTTTTTTTCTTCTAGTCGTGATTTATAATTCATCTGCAAAAGAGTTCAGCATCTATGGAGCAAAAGAAACAAACAATTTCCTAAGAAGAACTTCAGACATTCTAAAGGGAAAAAGAAAAGAAACAAATCATTTGTTATGAATGGAAAGAACCTGGACACTTCAAATTAGAATGTCCAAAGCTTGAGAAAGAAAATTCTAAAAAGAAAGTATTCAGGGGAAAAAGAAGAGTCTAATGGAAACATGAGATGATTCTAATAATTATTCTAGTGAAGATGAAGAACAAGCTAACATGGCATTTATGGCTAGTGTTCATTCTAACTTTGAAAGTTAGTCAATAGACAAAAACATAATTGATGTATTTCTTGTTCTTACTCGGGATGAGCTCATTTCCACCTTAAATGAATTTCTTAATAAGACTCATAGAATGTTTGCAAACTACAAACTTTGAAGCAGTTACATTCTATTCTAAAAAGTAAATACAAATCCCTTGAACATAGTTTTGAAACCATAAAAGGGAAATCAAATTGAATGTAACTCTGTTAAATATGTAAAACCATTTCAAGAGTTACTAGAAAACGACATAGATAAAAACAAACAAGTCTTTATGATTTATAGAACTAGCAGAAACAATAAATACGACATTGATTTTCAACAAACAGATGAAAATACGAATATTAGCAATCATAATCTTTTATGCTCTTATTGTTTGAATAAATGTCTGACAAAAGAACTTATCCTATTCAGAAAACATGGAAAGAAATGATACCTTTAAGGACAAACAAGTTAGGACCCAAACAAACTTGGGTACCTAAAGTTAAAATAATATATGTTGTAGACTTTCTTAGCAAAAAGGTTGAAACGTCAATTTATGGCACCTGAGAGTGGATGCTCACAACATATGACAAGAGAAAGGCATATGTTCCAAAGCCTAACCCTCAAGGAAGGTGGATATGTAGGATTTGGAAGGAACAATAAAGTAAGATCATTGGTACTAGTACACTAGGTAATGATTTTCTACCCTCTAGTAAAAAATGTTTTATTAGTTAAGTGACAGTGGTTGCAATGTTGTTTTCAATAAATAAAAAAACATGTAAGACCATAAGTCAAACAAATGGATTCATACTCCTCACAAGAGAGAAGAAAACCAATATTTACAAAATTAAACATTTTGATTTAGAAAAACAAGAGGTAAAAGGTCTTATGATAATGAATGAAGAACAATGGTTATGACACAAATGAAAGGGTCGTGCTAACTTGAGAATGATCTTAAAGTTAAACAAACTTAATCTAGCAAGAGGATTACCCAATCTTAAATATAAGTCAAATGTTCTTTGTGAGACAATGTTCTTCAAAAAATGATTTTTCCACCACAAGACCTCTTGAACTTTTACACATTGACTTATTGAGTTTTGTAAGGACAACCTTTGTTAATGGAAATAAGAATAGACTTATTATTGTTGACGACTCTTCCGGATGGACATGAGTTGAATTCCTAAGACACAAGGATAAGTCACATACAATATTTTCTACCTTCTACAAGCAAGTGCAAAATGAAAAGTTTTTGTATCGCAACAATTCGTAGAACACCCTAACAAAATCTTTTGAAACCTTATCTGAAGAAAATGACATTTAACATAAAATTTCTTCTCATATAACGCCCTAACAAAATGGTGTTGTAAGGAAAAATATATGCTTTCAAGAAATGGCTCACACCATGATTCATAAAACAAATAGTGTAAAGCCTTTTTGGACAGAGGCATGCAATACTGGATGTTACAAATAAGACAACTTATGAATTATGGAATTGAAGAAAATCAAACATTTCTTATTTTCATCAAAAAAGACAACTTATTTTCATTAATAATGGATAGGAGAACTCACTCAACTCTATGCAGATTACAAGCATCACAAATTGGTCCGACATATAATATATTTTAGAAATTATTTTTAATTAATATTTAGATTAAAGAAATTTTAAAAACTTATATCGAAAAGATATATAATTTTTAAATGTCAATCTATAAATTAAAAGAGTGCTGTTAAAATTAAATTTTCACATTTATATATAACATAAATGCTAAAAGATATTTCATTCAACCATATATAGTTAAAAAATAAGGATGAAATTTGAACATTCTTTTCCCAACACTTATTTAACATATCTCTTCCCATCACATTACCTATTACATTTATCACATTATTATATCTATTTTTTTCTCTTTAAATGTATATTAAATAGATCTGTCCAAAATCAAAATTTCTATAATAAATTGAGCAAGTTGTGCATACTAAAAAGCCATGAAATTATTTAGAAAAATGTTTGATGTACACTCAAAATTCATTTGACATCTTGAGAGAAATAAAAATAGAGTGGGTGATATGATAGATATAATATAGGCTAAATTACATCTGCAATTCCTTAACTTAATTTTAGATAACGTTTTAGTCATTTATCTTTTTTTTTTCTTCCAGAGTTGGTCCTTTATTTTAATTTTAAGTGACAATTTGATATTTTATGTTTTAAAATGTCAACAATGTTATCCTTTTTTTTTTTTTAAAAAAATTCAAAAAAATCATCAAAATTTTCAACCAAAACCCATAAAATTCATTATCATCTTCAATAAAATGCAAATTGAATCAAATTCATAACTTAAATCTTGAAATAAACTCATATTTTTATTCTTTATTTGATGTTGTTGGAGATGAAAATATGAGTTTATTTAAATATTTGAGCCATGGATTTGATGAAATTTGCATTATATTGAAGATGATTATTAATTTTATAAGTTTTGGTTAAAAATTTTGATGATTTTTTTTAATTTTTATAAAAAAAAGGATAACATTGTTGATATTTTAAAACATAAAATATCAAATTGTCACTTAAAATTAAAATAAAGGACCAACTCAAAAAGAAAAAAAAAAAGATAAAAAACTAAAAACGTTATCTGAGATTAAATTAAAGAACCACATATGCAATTTAACCTATAATATATTGATGATGAGATAAAATGAGAGATGGAGAGAAAATTAAATATTCAATGAATATATAAAAATTAAAGGTGTTGTTTAAATGTATATTAAATATAAGAACTAAATTGTTTAATAATTTATAATAATACGTTATTTCAGTTCGGTGTTAATAAGGCTTGAAATTATTTTGACTTAAATTATAAATCTCAAACTCATATTTTATTAGTTTTTTTAGCGTCAAATATCGAAACTTGTGCTTCCTTCATAAAACTCATTTAATATCTTAACGTTTACCATTGAGCTACACTGTGCGAGATTTATTGGTTTTAGTAGTAGGACTTTCCCAATATTAGGACTGTCTAATATTATTAACTCTGGTTTCAATAGTAATTACAACTGAAAATACTGTCGAATTTGAAATCTTTGTAATGGTACTGTGGATATAATTTAGACTGCATTAGTCGCATTCACTGCAATGTAAATATTTGTAACGTAATCCATCTGTAATTGAAAACTATGATGGAATCTAATTTAATTTAAGACTAATGGCAAGGAATGAATGGATGAATTGAGAGCATGTAGTTTCTTCTCTTGCGACTGATTAACTCCCGCTGAAATAGGAGAAGTTATCAGAAACCCAAAAAGAGAGTGTTGCACAAACTCCAAAGAAATACTTATCTAACATAATGTTGCTACCAATTGCATGACAGTTTGAAGCGTTGTCCAATTTTTCACTATATATCTACAGTTGACATATATTTATAGCTACATGAAATCCCTGAACTCAACTTTAGACCGATCAAATAAAGCTACCAGAATGGCCCCCCTACTGGTATAAGAAAACTCATACACATGAAATGATATAACAGCAAAATAGAATATATTTTAAATTTATGTACAATCCTAGCTACAAACCATTGGTTAATTAAGTGGCATGTATATATATACACACACAAAAAAAAGCGGTCCCCCTATGGTGTACTGATTGAGCTGAAACATGCGAACAAGTTTGAGAAACAAAATCTATAATTCAAATCTTGATTACTAGCCTAATATAGTAATAATTAACATTTCTTTATATATATAAATTTAAATATATTTTTATTTCCGATAAAATTTCATCTTTTTAATTTTAATATCTATAAAATTAAAATAAGAATTTTAATTTCTATAAAATTATCCAATATGTAGTTTTATTAATATTTTGTTGAAATTTTATTAAAAATAGCAAAATCCAGTTTTGGAATAGGTTCATAATGTATATTAGTTTTATATTGTTTTCTAATATAAGAATTCATTATTTTGCTACTTCATACAATTAATTTTGAAATACACTTACAAAAATGAAATGACATGATAAAAGAATATACTCATCATTAATGAGATAATTATTACAATGAGAAAGTGACATGAATGTATCTTACTCATCATTAAACCATGAAAGATTAGCTATGATTATAACAAAAAGTGATTCAATTTTTTTTAAGTGATCATGTAATATTTACCTAAAATTCACTCTAACATATATATATATATATGGTGATCAACTTACTCCCCAAGTAACTCTTGTTAGAATTACTCAATAAATTTCACAAATCCAACTATATACTAAATAGTTTTATTGAGTAAATTAAATTCGTAGATATTCATAAAATTTAAAAAATGTTAGATACTTCATTGAATTTGTTCAATGCAAGGTATCATATATTTTTTAATATACATATATTTAATATTGACTATATAACTATACAAGTAACTACAAATTTCTAAATTCTATAAATTTTGGTATGGATATGATTGTTAAAATAATATAAAAAATAATTAAAGGTTACATCAATAAAATTTAATGTTTACATAGAACTATAGAATTATTAAGCGAAATTAGTCTAATGAAGATGAAATAGAAAAAACATAAATAAATAAAAAAAAGTGAAAAAAGAGAAGACAAGTAATAGCAATTTACCGCATGGATATAAAGAAGTAGACATGGAACATGATCTGCAAATCCATAACTGAGTCATAAATGACCCACCTTCAAGTACACACGTATTTATTACAAATTGGACCGTGAATAATTGGTCACACAACACACAAACACAAACCCTTTAGCTATTACTGCTTCTAACCGCAACTTCAAATTACTTACTCACACTGCTACTTGCAGTTTCTCTCATTGCACTGCATCCACACGCCCAATCTCACACTGCACTAATACACCATCTACTCATCTCACAACTTCTGCATCATTACAAATTATAAAATACTAAAACAAACATACATTTTTTCTTACACGTACATGTATTCATATCATTTTTGGTATGCAATTAATTAAACTAACATCATAGCCAAATATGTTTGTGTAGGGTTTTAAATAATGGTCTGCAGCTGCCATCTAGGTCATATGGCATTATAGTTTTTTAATGTCACTGTAACTGTAGTTTTATTGTGATTGAGGCCGCATCGGTGCGTCGCACTGGACCTACAATTCTCTACAATGTCAAAAATTACGATTGCGGTTAATTATTACCGTAATCTCTATTTAAACTCTTGTGTGTACTAGTACTAAATATAAAAAAATTGTATATTTTACAAATTAAACATAAATAGCTAAGCTTAAATTATTTGTTATAAGAAAATTTTAGCTGTTATTTGTGAGATTAATAATATGGTTTGAATCTTGATCAATCTTCTTTTTAAACCTTTGCGGTGTATAATTTAACATGTTTTTGAGTACTTTATTTCATTGACTATATAGTTTTGTAGTTGAATTCCTATTATCACATTCTACTAATATATATTGTTTTATAAACAAAACAATAATGGACTCAAGAGAATTTAGAGGATTAATATTATATTTTAATATATATTTAATATTTAAAAAAAATTAAAGAACAATAAGATTTTTTAAATCATATAATATTTAAATCACACTTATTTAATTCTTAGAATCATTTTATAGCTTTCAAAAAAGAAAAACAAGCTCTCCCTTGATCCCTTCCCTAATGCTTAAAAGAAATTTTATTTCATTCTTATAATTATAAATTTAATTTTGGTTCATGACACACACATAAAATAATATATAACTCGAGTAAATTAATTGAATTGTGCATGTATTAATTATATGATGCATGGTTTTAAATAATGGTTGCAGTCGCAATTACGTTGCAACCCTTTATATTGTGAAAAATGCGGACAGATGTGACCGCAATTGCGCTGCGATTCTGTTGCGGAGACTTCAAATTCCACAATATTCCAGTCGCAATTGTAGTTGTAGGCCGCAATTTAAAATTATGATATGGTGTAACTTACACTAGGGATGATCAGTTGTAGTTGCATTTGATTCCGGTGGTGGCAGCGGCGGCTGAGGCGGACGCTTCCGCTTCTTTTTCTCATAACTAATACCTCTAGCTTTAGCTTGTGAATCTCTGACTTCACGAAGGTAAAGTCTAACAGCACGAGCACCAAAAGGATTAGCTTCAGGTTTCCCACCATTCTCTTCAAAAGCAGCCCTAAGTCTCCCAATGAGTGCATCAAGACTCCCCCACGCTTGGCGAAGAGGACAAGGACAAGGTGCAGGTGGATTAGGGTGTCCATAGAAAGGACAAATTTGTGTGTGAACTTTTGTTTTACCAAATTGGTCAAGATACCTTAAGAATTCAAGGACATGAGCTCCACTACAACGTGAGAGTGAGAGTGGTGGTCTATGGTTTCTTAGGTATTGTCCAAAAGTGTTCCAATCTCTTCTCTTTTGATTCTCATATCTACTTGGTGTTGTTGATGTTGAAGGTGGTGATGTTGTTGATGATGTAGTAGATGATGATGATATGGTCATCATGGATGTTGATGATGTTGTTGATGATGATGATGATGTGTTCGTTATGCTCATGAGGTTGGTGTTCATAATTTCTTTGTTTGATGAAGATTCAAATTCTTGATGAAGAGAATTCATCATTAATTATTAGGTATTTTTTTCTAGATTGGATCTTTAGTGCACTTTTTGTGAAAATAAATAATAGGGTTTGATTTTATTTTTAAGCTTATAATAGTGGAAATTAGAAGAGAAAAAAAAAGTGATCTAAGAAAAAAAAGAGAAAAAAACTATCTTTCAAGAGATTTAATTTTGAGAGAGTGAGAGACAAATATATGAACGGTGGTTTTGAAGATCAGTGAAGGAAGATGATGATAATGTTATAGGTGAAAGAAAGAGAGAGGGGTGTAGTAAGGTAGGGTAAATGAATAGTTGAAAACTATAAGATGTTTTCTTACACGAGGTTTCTAAGAATTCCTTTGTTTTTGTTTTTTTTATTTAAAAATAATTAGGATGCGACTCATCTTTGATCTCCTTTTTAATATTTTTCAACGTACTTTAATTCATGATCAACTGAACTATATGAAATTCTATTTATTTTATGATAAAATTTAGATTTTTTTGGAAAATTAGTTTAAGTTATGTATAATTAATTAAAAGTAATCACTTCTATTCTATCAATTATATATTAAATATATTCTTAAGTCATAATTTAAATAACAAATGTCTTTATATTTAAGTTAAACATAGTGTCTTAAATTCGAATTCATAAATTCCTAATTATAAATTTATAATGATATTTATATATATTTTTTAAATTAGTGAAATAAATGTATTTGATTTTAATTGGTTGTAAATAATTAGTGAGTTATTTATTTTTTATGTGAAAAGATATTTAGGAATATGGCAGATTTTATTACCGAAAAAAGGGAAGCAAGTGAGTTTGTATGGCTCAATCTGAGTGGTTGATCAAATAGAGAAAAGGGAAGAGTGTAAATTGTGAAAAGAAAGAAACATTATTTTGGACTTTAGGGCTTTTGTGGAAATAAAAATAGGTTGATAGTGACACTGAAACATGACTGATGCAGACAGTATAAAGCATTTGGGTAAAAAAAAATATATATGAAGGAATAACATGATTTTGCTGCTTCTCTCTTTTCTCTTTGATTGACAACACCTTTAGTGAAACTACCTTTTTGCCCTTCCCTGTCTCATATGACTAACTTTACCTTTTTATAAGAATGGAAGATGATGATCAATAATCATGCACAGTATTAGCAAGTTGTCAAATGCCGTGTATAGTTTTAGTGTAATATTTATGTATAGTTTTTGTCTTCTATATGTATCTTTTAATTAAATAATAAGAGTAGTTAATTTGCGATTAAAAATTAGACCAACTTTCTTAAATTCATATAATTTTGGTTTTTGTATGTTATTTATTTAATTATTTATATATTTTTATTAAAAATTATTTCGTTATTGAAAAATAGGTTTTAATTACTAGAATATATATATATATTAAATATTAAATGAGAGAGTTAAATTTTGACCACTACAACATTTTTATTTTTTAACATCATTCGAAAATGTTACCAAAACATGAAAACATGTTGTCAAACGGAATTGACAACATTTTTCTCGCATACTATTTATAAATGTTGACTAAACTATGGAAATAAGAAAAGATTTTTCAACGCGCTTTAGACAATATTTTTTTAATTGTTGTCATATCAGACAACAATTGATAAATGTTGCTTAAAGCAATACAATGAGAACATTTATAAAATATTGCTAGAGTTTATAAGCAATAATTTTAAACTGTATTCATATATGTAAAATGAATTTTAATTTTTCTATTATTTTAATACAAATCAAAAATTACATATTTTGTCATTATTTTATAATAATAAATTATTGTGGATATAATCAATTTAATTACATACACAAATTGAACTAAGGAAAACATTATGCAAATTTAACACAAATTATTAACAAAGTTGTATTCAAATAAATGGTAATAAACAAATTGTCTAAGATTAGTAACATATATAGTAAACAAATAAATGGTAGTATTCAAATAAAGTTTAATACTTAAAAAATACTAAAACAAACATACATTTTTTCTTACACGTACATGTATTCATATCATTTTTGGTATGCAATTAATTAAACTAACATCATAGCCAAATATGTTTGTGTAGGGTTTTAAATAATGGTCTGCAGCTGCCATCTAGGTCATATGGCATTATAGTTTTTTAATGTCACTGTAACTGTAGTTTTATTGTGATTGAGGCCGCATCGGTGCGTCGCACTGGACCTACAATTCTCTACAATGTCAAAAATTACGATTGCGGTTAATTATTACCGTAATCTCTATTTAAACTCTTGTGTGTACTAGTACTAAATATAAAAAAATTGTATATTTTACAAATTAAACATAAATAGCTAAGCTTAAATTATTTGTTATAAGAAAATTTTAGCTGTTATTTGTGAGATTAATAATATGGTTTGAATCTTGATCAATCTTCTTTTTAAACCTTTGCGGTGTATAATTTAACATGTTTTTGAGTACTTTATTTCATTGACTATATAGTTTTGTAGTTGAATTCCTATTATCACATTCTACTAATATATATTGTTTTATAAACAAAACAATAATGGACTCAAGAGAATTTAGAGGATTAATATTATATTTTAATATATATTTAATATTTAAAAAAAATTAAAGAACAATAAGATTTTTTAAATCATATAATATTTAAATCACACTTATTTAATTCTTAGAATCATTTTATAGCTTTCAAAAAAGAAAAACAAGCTCTCCCTTGATCCCTTCCCTAATGCTTAAAAGAAATTTTATTTCATTCTTATAATTATAAATTTAATTTTGGTTCATGACACACACATAAAATAATATATAACTCGAGTAAATTAATTGAATTGTGCATGTATTAATTATATGATGCATGGTTTTAAATAATGGTTGCAGTCGCAATTACGTTGCAACCCTTTATATTGTGAAAAATGCGGACAGATGTGACCGCAATTGCGCTGCGATTCTGTTGCGGAGACTTCAAATTCCACAATATTCCAGTCGCAATTGTAGTTGTAGGCCGCAATTTAAAATTATGATATGGTGTAACTTACACTAGGGATGATCAGTTGTAGTTGCATTTGATTCCGGTGGTGGCAGCGGCGGCTGAGGCGGACGCTTCCGCTTCTTTTTCTCATAACTAATACCTCTAGCTTTAGCTTGTGAATCTCTGACTTCACGAAGGTAAAGTCTAACAGCACGAGCACCAAAAGGATTAGCTTCAGGTTTCCCACCATTCTCTTCAAAAGCAGCCCTAAGTCTCCCAATGAGTGCATCAAGACTCCCCCACGCTTGGCGAAGAGGACAAGGACAAGGTGCAGGTGGATTAGGGTGTCCATAGAAAGGACAAATTTGTGTGTGAACTTTTGTTTTACCAAATTGGTCAAGATACCTTAAGAATTCAAGGACATGAGCTCCACTACAACGTGAGAGTGAGAGTGGTGGTCTATGGTTTCTTAGGTATTGTCCAAAAGTGTTCCAATCTCTTCTCTTTTGATTCTCATATCTACTTGGTGTTGTTGATGTTGAAGGTGGTGATGTTGTTGATGATGTAGTAGATGATGATGATATGGTCATCATGGATGTTGATGATGTTGTTGATGATGATGATGATGTGTTCGTTATGCTCATGAGGTTGGTGTTCATAATTTCTTTGTTTGATGAAGATTCAAATTCTTGATGAAGAGAATTCATCATTAATTATTAGGTATTTTTTTCTAGATTGGATCTTTAGTGCACTTTTTGTGAAAATAAATAATAGGGTTTGATTTTATTTTTAAGCTTATAATAGTGGAAATTAGAAGAGAAAAAAAAAGTGATCTAAGAAAAAAAAGAGAAAAAAACTATCTTTCAAGAGATTTAATTTTGAGAGAGTGAGAGACAAATATATGAACGGTGGTTTTGAAGATCAGTGAAGGAAGATGATGATAATGTTATAGGTGAAAGAAAGAGAGAGGGGTGTAGTAAGGTAGGGTAAATGAATAGTTGAAAACTATAAGATGTTTTCTTACACGAGGTTTCTAAGAATTCCTTTGTTTTTGTTTTTTTTATTTAAAAATAATTAGGATGCGACTCATCTTTGATCTCCTTTTTAATATTTTTCAACGTACTTTAATTCATGATCAACTGAACTATATGAAATTCTATTTATTTTATGATAAAATTTAGATTTTTTTGGAAAATTAGTTTAAGTTATGTATAATTAATTAAAAGTAATCACTTCTATTCTATCAATTATATATTAAATATATTCTTAAGTCATAATTTAAATAACAAATGTCTTTATATTTAAGTTAAACATAGTGTCTTAAATTCGAATTCATAAATTCCTAATTATAAATTTATAATGATATTTATATATATTTTTTAAATTAGTGAAATAAATGTATTTGATTTTAATTGGTTGTAAATAATTAGTGAGTTATTTATTTTTTATGTGAAAAGATATTTAGGAATATGGCAGATTTTATTACCGAAAAAAGGGAAGCAAGTGAGTTTGTATGGCTCAATCTGAGTGGTTGATCAAATAGAGAAAAGGGAAGAGTGTAAATTGTGAAAAGAAAGAAACATTATTTTGGACTTTAGGGCTTTTGTGGAAATAAAAATAGGTTGATAGTGACACTGAAACATGACTGATGCAGACAGTATAAAGCATTTGGGTAAAAAAAAATATATATGAAGGAATAACATGATTTTGCTGCTTCTCTCTTTTCTCTTTGATTGACAACACCTTTAGTGAAACTACCTTTTTGCCCTTCCCTGTCTCATATGACTAACTTTACCTTTTTATAAGAATGGAAGATGATGATCAATAATCATGCACAGTATTAGCAAGTTGTCAAATGCCGTGTATAGTTTTAGTGTAATATTTATGTATAGTTTTTGTCTTCTATATGTATCTTTTAATTAAATAATAAGAGTAGTTAATTTGCGATTAAAAATTAGACCAACTTTCTTAAATTCATATAATTTTGGTTTTTGTATGTTATTTATTTAATTATTTATATATTTTTATTAAAAATTATTTCGTTATTGAAAAATAGGTTTTAATTACTAGAATATATATATATATTAAATATTAAATGAGAGAGTTAAATTTTGACCACTACAACATTTTTATTTTTTAACATCATTCGAAAATGTTACCAAAACATGAAAACATGTTGTCAAACGGAATTGACAACATTTTTCTCGCATACTATTTATAAATGTTGACTAAACTATGGAAATAAGAAAAGATTTTTCAACGCGCTTTAGACAATATTTTTTTAATTGTTGTCATATCAGACAACAATTGATAAATGTTGCTTAAAGCAATACAATGAGAACATTTATAAAATATTGCTAGAGTTTATAAGCAATAATTTTAAACTGTATTCATATATGTAAAATGAATTTTAATTTTTCTATTATTTTAATACAAATCAAAAATTACATATTTTGTCATTATTTTATAATAATAAATTATTGTGGATATAATCAATTTAATTACATACACAAATTGAACTAAGGAAAACATTATGCAAATTTAACACAAATTATTAACAAAGTTGTATTCAAATAAATGGTAGTAAACAAATTGTCTAACATAATTTAATAAAGTTTAATACTTAATGTACGAGTCTAGCAAAATATATAGTTTGTTGAAGTTTTGATGCTTCAATCAAGTACATGTCTAATAAAAAAATATCATCCAAAAATTTATAATCCAAAATCATCATCTAAATTATTCAAGTGTGTCTTCTTAATAGTTAAAGTACAAGTCTAGTAAAATATATAGTTTGTTGCAACAATTACTGATCATGATTAAGAGCTATTTAAGTGACACATGATCACTTAAAAAAGTTACATAACTTTTCTTCTAATCTTGATCATACATGTATGGTTATGTGGTCAATATTATTAGATATAAGAATATAAAATATTAGCATTTGTTTAATAAATTAACATTCATGTATAATTTGAGTAACAAGCCTGGTCACATAAGGAATTAAGGCTCGTTGTTATAAAAAAAGGATTTTTAGCTAAGGAATTGTCTTAGTCTAATTAGTTAATTTGACGTAATCAAATATGTTAGATTGTTAAAATAGTAAATCAATAATTACATGGTGAAAATAATATGATTCGAGTCCCTAATTGTTTTTCTCTTATTGAATTTTCTCTTTTTAGTTTAAGTTTGTTTGATTTTATAAACCAATCATAAACATTTTATTTACCTAAGTGTTATTTACTTTGATGCATAATTAAATTAATATCAATCCTTGCGGAGACGATTTTACTTATCACTTTATTACTTGAGCAATTTTCAAAGAGTTGTCGAGTTTTAAGCACCGTTGTCGAGAATTTTGTATTAATTTATCGACAAGACAAATGAGTCGTACTTAGTTTCATTTTTTTTCCTTTATTCTAAAAAACATTTGTTTTATAAATATCTATACTTTTTTTTCTATTTTCTTTTTCTCTTTGGAGTGCTCTAAATTGCCATTATTTTCTTTCAATTATTTCTCTGTTCTTAAGGTGTTATGAGTCATGTATGGAGGGTGAAACTTCAAGATTACTATTCGACTCAAAAACTGAAAGTTTGTAAAGCTAAACAAAATGAGAGTTAGAGAAGCAAAACTTGAGGCATTGAAAGAAACACCGAAAAGAAACTCTCAACAAATTCATGCAGGTGGCTCAATCATCATAGGAGAAGCAAGTAGAGGTCAACAACAGTCAAGTTGCCTCAATGAAAAACCTTGAAATACAAGTGGGGTAGTTATGTAAGCAAATGGCTGAAATGGTTAGTGGGAGTTTCTTTAGAAATACAGTTGATAATCCTAAGAATGAGAGTTGCAAAGCCATCAGTTTGAGAAGTGGAAAAGTGATTTCACCACCTAATCAAAAACCACAAAAGACAAAAATGGAAGATGTGGTGGGAATTTGGCAAGAGAAAGAGAAGATGGAAGAAGAAGTTGAGGGTGCAGAGGTCAAATAGGTCATAATTGATCGATGAAAATTTAGTGTGGAAGAAGTCACAAAGTGAACTATTGAAATAAATGAACCAATCTCAAATTATTCCCCCTTATGTGACGTTACCGTATCCTCAAATGTTGAACAAAATTACTAAGTTCATAGAGATTCTCTCTCGGTTGCATATAATGTTCCTTATTTTAGGCTTTGGAGCAAATGCACACTTATGCTAAATTCATGAAGGAATTATTGACCAAAACGAGGAAATTTAAGGATGAAGAAACAATTGCATTGGCTAGCTGTTTAGAGGAAACTTCCCCCAAAGTTAAAAGATCCAAGTAGTGTTACTATTTCTTGTACTATTGCTAAACTAGCTATTGTGAAAGCTCTTTGTGATTTAGGTGTCGGCATAAGTCTCATGCCTTAATCAATTATGCGGAAGCTAGAAGGTTGGGAGCGTAAACCCACAAATATGTCGTTACAACATGCATACATGTTGGTGAGAGTGGATAACTTTTTGTTTCCAGTTGATTTTGTTATTATTAACATAGAGGAAGATGATGAAGTGCCACTCATACTTGAAAGATCATTCTTACAAACCGGTAGAGATTTAATTGATGTTGAATAGGGTAACCTCATGTTGTAGTTTCAGATAGAGAAAGTGACCTTTAAAGTGTTTGAAGCTATGCGTCATCCTAAGGATGAAGGGAAGTGTTTTCGAGTCAACATTATTGAAGATTCAATTGAAGAAATCTTCTAATACGAGTCTCCTTCTCTTCCACTTGAAAAATTGATGGTTAATGCAATAACTAAAGTGGAATAGAGTTTCAAAGAAGATGTGAATGAGTGTGTGTTACAGTTGAATGCATTTGAGGATTCTCAAGTTCAAGAGGAAAAGGAAGTGTTAGGTCAGGAAATGGTCAAAGAAAGAAAGCGCTAGAGTTGAAATAATTACCCCCACATTTATAAGGACTCTTTCAATCTAGTAACAATTAGCAATTCTTTGACATAGTTGGAATAAGAGAAACTTTTGAGGGTGTTGAAGGAGAATATATCAGCTATTGGTTGGACCATTGAGGATTTGAAAGTTATAAGTCCAGCTTACTATGTGCACAAAATTAAGATGGAAGAAGAGTTCAAGACAATTGTTAAACCTTAAAAAAGGTTGAATGCCACCATGACTGAAGTTGTAAAAAATGAGGTGAAAAAATTGTTATGCTAGAATGATTTATCCTATGTCTGATAGTACTTGGGTGAGTTATGTGCATGTGGTTCCCAAGAAAGGAGGCATAACGATAGTGCAAAACAAAACAAAAATGAGTTGATCCTCACTTGCACAATTATTAGACGGCGCATGTGTATAGATTACCAAAGGCTAAATCAAGCAACCAAAAGATATTACTTTCTCTTACCTTTCATGGAACAAATGTTGGAGATATTAAAAGGTCAAACATATTACTATTTTCTTGACAGATACTCTGGATATCATCAGATAGTTGTTAACCCATTGAATAGGAAAAAAAACATTTACTTGTCCTGTAGAAATATTTGTATATCAAAGAATGTCCTACAAAATATGGAATGCCCCAAACAACCTTCCAAATATGCATGTTGTCTATATTCTACGACATGATGGAGAACTGTATTGAGGTATTCATGAACGATTTTTCTATTTTTGGTTCAAACTATGATGTTTTCTTATCTAACCTTAATGTCGTATTGAAAATATGCATTGACACAAATCTGATTTTAAAGTGGGAAAAATGTCACTTTATGATTAAAGAAGGCATAATTCTTGGTCATAAAATCTCTTCAAAAGGCATTAAAGTTGATCAAGCAAAAATTAAAGTGAGAGAAAAATTCCACCTGTTAATGTGAAAGGAGTCAAAGGTTTTATAGGGCATGCTGGTTTTTATCAACATATTATAAAAGACTTCTCAAAGACTGTGAAGCTTCTTTTCAAACTTCTTGTAAAAGATGATGAGTTTACTTTTGATAATGAATGTTTGAATTCTTTTAATATTTTGAAAAGTAAACTTGTATTCGCTCCTATTACAATTGCACCCAATAGGGCATTACCTTGTGAGCTCATGTGTGATGCTAGTGATTATGATGTTGGTTTTGTTTTGGGTTAGATATCTGATAAATTTTTGCATGAAAATTTATTATGCTAGCAATGTTTTGACTGAAAATCATGTTAACTATGCTACCACAGAAAAAGAATTGCTAGCCATAGTGTTTACTGATAAGAAAAATTTTATAGTACATAAAGGATACAATTAGTGGAAAAAGAAAAAAATCTTGAAGGTGGCTAACCATTTTCTGTGGGATAACCCTTTTTCTATTCAAAGTAACCTCAGATGGGTTGTTGAGAAGATATTTGACAAGTGAGGAAACGAACCAAATTATGTGGCATTATCATAGTTCCCCCTATGGAGGGCTTCATAGTGATGAACGCATAGCAACTAAATTACTTAAGTGTGGATTTTTCTAGCCTACATTGTTCAAGGACTACGTGGAGTTTGTAAAAACATGTGAGAATGGTTAGATAGGTAGTGTTTCTAAGAAAAATGAGACGCCCATCAATGGAATTCTTGAGGTTGAACCATTTGATTGTTGGAGCATTGATTTCTTGGGACCATTCCCTTCGTCTTATTCTATTCCTTATATTTTGGTTTTTTTGGATTATGTGACTAAATAGGTCGAAGCAATTGCATTAGTAGCTAATGACTGCCAAAACTATTATTAATTTTCTCAAGAATATTTTTTTTGCTCAATTCGGATTACCGAGGATTTTGATCAGTAATGGGGATCATACTTTCTCAACAAATATTTAGAAAAGTGTGTTGTTAAAGTACAATGTTACGCATAAATTTGCAACACCCCATCACCTTAAAACATTCAGCCAAGTTGAAGTTTCTAACAGACAATTAAAAAGAATTTTAGAAAAGAAAAAATTGTTAGTTCTTCACAAAAGGATTGGTCAAAGCATTTTGGGCTATTAAAATTTTGAATTTTGATCTAAGTTGGCATGATAAAAAAGGTTATTGAAGTTAAATGACGATGAAGAAATGATAATAGTGGCTTATGATAATGCAGTGATTTACAAGCAGCGGGAAAAGGCATTTCACGATAAAAAGTTGGTTAAGAGAGAGTTTCAATTGTGGCAATAGGTATTGCTTTTCCATTCACAATGTAAACTATTCCTAGGAAAGTTGAAATCAAAGTGGTCAAGGCCCTTTGTGATAAAATAAATTTCATCGCATGAAGTAGTTAAGCTGATAAAGCCTAGTTCAGAGATATTATTTAAAGTGAACGGACAAAGATTGAGAGCTTACTTTGGAGGAGACGTTATGCATGAACCGGTATCCCTCCTTCTCAAATAACCTTAAGAGCATCATGGGTCAAGCTAATGACTGCAAAAGAGCGATGCATGGGAGGTAACCTGTAGGAGGTACATTTAGGTTTAAAGGATTTCTACTTCTAAGTGTTTATTTTCCTCTTTTTGTTTTTCGTTTATGACTAAAAAAAATTAACGATGGGAGAGAAACGAAATGAAGAGATATAGTTGGGTGCCAAGAAAAGCACTTTAGCCCATAACACTAAAATTTGTGTTCCCCGTGTAACTATTGATCAATGCATTGTGCTAGTGGGTTGCGTAATTGTTCTGAAGTGGATATCTTGAAACATTGTTTTGTCGTTTTTGGTTGAAGGAACACCTAGTGTCCTGCATAAGTGCAATGTGTAGATTGGATGGAAATGGAAAGTTGGGAAATTAATGACTAAGAGAAATGCGCCCTTGGCTGGCGCATTACACCCGTACGCATTGAAGGGGCAAACACGAGAAGGTGGTTGAGTTGTGTTTGACTAAGTTGATAATTTTTTCACTATTTGAATAAATTGGTTCAGACTTGATGATTTACTTGGAGTAGAAGCAATAACAAAACTAAGGAGTACAAGAATAAAGTGACACAAGTAATTTATCTTGGTCCACCACTTACTTGGCTACATCCAATTTATTCACTCATAAGTAATTAATCTTTGTTAAACAATTTGAACTATAAAGCACATGACACTCCAAGTCAATCTTCTCAAACAACCTGACAACCCCAGACTTTTGAGGAACACACACCTTGACTATACTAGCCAAGTCTTCTCCACACAATCTGATAACCCTATAATGTTGAAGGCACACTAACACCACTGTCGAGTTTGAATACAAATATTTGGAACTTGAGTAGTTGTTTCTAACAAGCGGATCGTAACAATAACTATCACACTCTAAAGAAATCACTCATAAAATATTAAGTGTTTATCTCTTTGAATTATAAGATTAATTTGGAATTTTGAATTTAAGTTATTCCACTCTTTTCTGGAACTTTGGAAATAACTCATAAAATATTAAGTGTTTGCTTTGAGTTTGGCAAGAACATAGTGTTGGATTGGTTCTTGAACTTGTACAAGTAGGAATATGACTAAGTCCAATTCAATATTTTGTCATTTGTCAAAATCTGAATCATATCTTTATAAATAATAAATGTATCTTCTTGTGAGTGTTTCTTCTTGTAAACAATTCTTAATCATATCATCTTGTAAATAATTTATATCTTCTTGTAATAAATCTTGATCAAATCTTCTTGTAAATAATTCATAACTTCTTGTAAATAAATAGTATCTTCTTGCGATAAATATTGAACAAATCTTTTTGTGATAAATCTTGATCAAATCTTCTTGTAATAAATATTGATCAAATCTTCTTATAAATAATTTATATCTACTTGTAGATAAATCTTGATCAAATCTTCTTGTCATCTTAATCAAAGATTTTCTTCAATTATAAATCTGTATCAAATCTTATTTTAGATTTTCCTTAAAAAACATGAATCTTCTTTCATACTATATGAAGTCAAATTTATTTTTTGCATAAAATACTTTTGCTAACATGAAAAATCTAAGTATAAAACCAACTTGGTTCCAACACGTGTCCTCTTAAAAAAGAAACTAAACTTTCAAACTCTTTTCAACTTCTACTTTCATCCAAAAATCTTTCCATAGAGAGTTCTTACTCTTGTGTAATTTGTATGTGTTTGTTGCTATCGTATTCTTTTTTCTCATTCTTTTTTTCTAATGGTTGAGAGAGCACCCATTCGTAGAGTTAACTGTAAAAAGAAAAACAAAAAGGAAAATGAGGGATAAGGAGAGTTTGATTATTAACACTTCAAATCTATTGCCCATGAGAGTAGGAATTCCTTAGAGAGTCTTTGACCTCAATGGTATTGATTACCCTTTTTTCACCAATGAGTTGAGAAGAAGGGGTTGAGAAAAATGCAACAACATTAAAGCGGAGACAAATGAAACGTGGGTAAAGGAGTTCTATAGCAATGCCTACATAAGAAAAAATGAGGGCAAAACTTGGAGGTCATATGTGAAGGGAAAGGATATAGTGTATTGTGGGAATACTATTAACAGACTCTTAGAAATAGAACCCCTGTTGCAATGTTGATTGGCAACAATGAGAGAAAAAACAACAATAGAGATAAATTACAATAGGATGTTAGCAACTCTAGGCGAAACAGACGCCCCATGGAGACCTTACCTTCTAAACCACCCCTTCCTTGTATTGGTCTATTTTCTTCCACTATAGTGTGGAATCTTGTTCCAACTACTCAAAGGTTCGAGTGAAGAGGACACATGGAGTCTTTGCTTGATGAAAATGTGTCATGCTAATTTGGGACAAATTATCTCAAAAAACATTTCCAAGTTAATGAAGACAAACCGGTTTTGGGCATGCTTCATTCATCCATATGTTGTGTTTGGCACAAGCGATTGAGAGTGATCCTAATGATGGTAAACTAACTCCTCACAAACCTATCAACATGACATGGTTTGAGAGTGAGCACAAGAAAATTGATGACACTCCTACTATCAGACCATCTTTATTATAGACTCAAATACTAGATCAGTAACCTCAACCCCAACCACCTCAACAATACCCACCCTTTGAGATGTAGGAGGAGCGAACCAATTAACACATATTTCGAATGATGATGTTATGCAATATTCACGGCTAATACTCATTCAGAGTGTACCACAAGCTTGGTTGACAAACAAACACGACTGGATATCATATGCTCAGAGGTACGAGAGTGCTTATACAGAGCATGTTAGTGTGTCTGCTTTATATTAGCACAACAATGGCATTCCTCCCCTACCTTAGTTTCATCCTTAACCATACCAACTTTGTCCTACTCTTCCTACCTCAAACCCCTAGCACTACGAGTTCTTCCTCTCTAAGCCTAACCAAGGCGGAGCTTCGGGGTCTGGCGGTGATTTCTCTGATGTCTTGCGAACGGACATAAACTTTGATTTTAACCAGTTTCAGGAATGAGGCAAAGACCTTCATTTTAGTTGTAGTTTCTATTTTTTTCTTTTATTTTTTTTACGTTAAAATTTTATTGTATTTTGGTTCTTTATTTATTTATTTATTTGAAAATTTAATTGTAATGGTTTAATTGTAATAACATATAAAGACTACATTAAGCTCCTTATGATTAATAATAAGCAGTTGTCAATAATGACTACAATAAAAAAATTAAACATGTGTTATATTTAATTTTCTCTATTATATACGATAGTTATAATATACAAACACTTACTTTATGAGATAAGATATTGGGTAACAAGTTCTTTTTTTGTAAAATACATGTTTTTGATAAAGACAAAGACCAAGGAAAGTGATCAAGTTATAAACTCAAAAAGAAGTCAAACATCAAAGACAACTATGGTCAAATATGCTAGAAGTTATATAATGTAAAGGTACATGATGCAATCTAATATTCGTATATTTCAAATGCACATGAGAACCTTTCAGTTTAGCATATGCATCAAAAGGATTTTCAAAAAGTAAAAATATATAAATAATGTTTGAAAATAATATTTTTGGCAAAATACAATGTTGTATTCGAATACAACATGTTGTAGTCGAATACACACAAGTCATTAGCTAAAACTGAACATCTTCAAACATCTGTGTTCGAATACAAGAATGTGTATTCGAATACATGCTTCAAAATTCAAATAAAACTGAACGTTAAAAGGATGTGTATTCGACTGCACACAAGCTGTAGTCGTATACACCTGGAAACAATGCAATTTTTCAATTCTGAAATGGTTCCAGATCATTGCATTTCTTCATCAAACCTCTTGAATCAATGACCACGAATCTGAAGAGATGTTTATGGAGTATAAATACACGATAACTTCATATCAAACATAACAAATCCTACAACCAATCTTTGAATAAACTTTCTAAAATGTTTTGATTTATTCAAAGTTTCACTTTTATATTTCAAGTACAAATTTTACATTTTCATATCATTGAGAAAAGTTCTCTAGTGTACTTGAAATTATATTGGATTGTTATCATTGTACATCACCTATTATATCATATTGATCTAAGTCAAAATTAATATTGCTAAACCATTCAAGTGTTGTAAATTGAAGAAAGTGGGGTACTTTCTTAAAGTGTTGTAAATTGAGGAAAGTGGTGTTCTTTCTTCAAGTTTTGTAAACTAAGATAGTGGTGTGCTATCTTAGGGTGATTGTTAGGAGTTTGTAACAAAGGTCCTAGGGTGGGACTTGTACTTATTCTAACAATAGTGGAAAATCTATTGTGGTGTGCAAGAGGACTAGATGTACCATTGGTTATAAAGGGAACCAAGATAATATATGTGTTCTCTATTTTTCTGCCATTTATCTTTTCCATACACTATCTTAAATCAGAAAAATCAAACACTAAATTTCTAAAAACAAGAAAATTTCTAAACACCTAATTCACCCACACTCTTAGGCGCACTTCTGTACTTACAATTGGTATCAGAGCAGGTTCCGTAATTTGCTCCTCGATCCTTATTAATGGCTTTCGCACAACCAGTTTTTAGAGATGGTGGTAGTAGCAATAAACCACCATGTTTCGTTGGTGAACACTATGACTTTTGGAAGATACGCATGCAAGCATATCTTGAGGCACAAGTAGATGATATATGGGATGCAGTAGAAAATGCTCCCTATGTTCCATAAACAGTCATCAACAATAAAGAAGAAATAAAGATAAAAGCCTCATGGACATATGTTGACAAAAGGAAAGTGTTGTTTGATAAAAAAGCCAAAAACATGTTACAATCGACACTTGGAATGGACGAATTTTTCCGTATATCTTATTGCAAAATAGCTAAAGAAATCTGGGATACACTTGAAGTAACACATGAAGGAACTATTGAGGTAAAAAGTTTCAACCTCAACACATTATCTCAAGAATATGAATTGTTTCGAATGCAGCCCATAGAATCTATTCTGGACTTGCAGAAAAGATTTTCTCATCTGACCAACCACTTGACGGCGCTTGGAAAAATCTTCACTGATGATGAATTGAACCTTAAAGTTCTGAGATCATTAACAAGGGCATGGAAACCTAAAGTAACGGCAATTTGTGAAAAGAAAATCCTATCAAAGATGTCTCTTTCTGCACTTTTCGGAAAACTTCAAGAACATGAAATTGAACTTGAAAGGCTAGAACAAAATGAAATTCAAGAAAACAAACCAAAGAGCATTGCCTTAAAAGCGAAGTCAAAATAGAAAATCGATGATGAGAATTCTGATGAAGATGAGAACATCACCTTCCTTGTAAAGAAATTTGGTAAGTTCCTTCAAAATGAAAAAACTTATAAAATTGGAAAGAAAAGAAAAACTTTCAAGGAGAAGGATGTCTCCACTTCGAATTAAAACTTCACTTGTTTTGAGTGTGGCAAGCAAGGACACATAAAAGCAGAGTGCCCAAATATTAAGAAAAGTGTTCACAAGAAGAAAGAATCCAAAAAGGCCTATATAGCATGGGAGGACAATGAAGTCAGTTCATCTTCGGAGTCGGAAAGTGACGAATGTGCAAATGTTGCATTGATGGCATCACACCAATCCGACGAAGAAGAAGAGGTTAGTAACAAAGACTCTTCTCATAATAATGATACTAATAGTGAATTATTTATTGAGTATAATGATGCTCAAAATGCAATTAAAGAATTACTTATGGAATGTAAAAATCTATTCAAAATAGTGTCAACTCAGAAGAAACAAATTTCAACTCTTAAAGAGAAAATTGACATTATGGAAAAAGATTCTAAAAAATTAAAACAGAATTTTACATGCGATAAGTGTGATTCTCTTTCTTTCAAAATTGTCCAATTTAATAAAGTAATTGAAAGATATGAAAATGGACAAGTTGGATTGGAAAATGTCCTTAATATGCAAATATATTATAATAAAAAAAGTGATCATGGTTACTCAAAATTTATAAACCAAGTATAAATAAAACCATCTTTGTTAAGGCAAGTGACCAATCCAACAAAGAAAAAGTTATAATTATGCAAAAGATCATCATTATTATAAGAAGAACTTTATTCAAAAGAAACCTCATATACATACATATACAAGTAAATATACTCCTACATGCTTTTATTGTGGTCAAAA
This sequence comes from Cicer arietinum, assembly GCF_000331145.2. Classification (NCBI taxonomy): domain Eukaryota; kingdom Viridiplantae; phylum Streptophyta; class Magnoliopsida; order Fabales; family Fabaceae; genus Cicer; species Cicer arietinum. The sequence goes on along the minus strand of NC_021163.2, from coordinate 49,440,248 downwards.
TGGCCACACACATAATGCTTGTCATTTTAATAAAGTTGGTGTTCCAAATGGGCATTATGTGTGGGTCAAGAAAGGTACTAATACAAGGTATTGATTCTTTGTAAGTCACTTATCTTCAACATCTAAAATCTTCACTTAATATGTTGATAAAATTGATTTTTTAAATGTTTATGTGTTTTATAAATATGAATATGTGTTTTACATGTCGTCTTTCTAGTGAAAATTTCGTTTAAGAAAAAAAACAAAAATTTTAATATCATAGCCGAATACACATTGTATGTATTCGAATACATGTCTCCAGAAATCCTGTATTTGAATACAACAAGTGTGTAGTCTAAAACAGATTCACAATTTTCCCTATATATGGTTGGTATGTTGTTGTTGTTAAAAACTTTTGTAGGTCTTCAAAATGTTTCAAACATGATGGCATTAACTCAAGCTCAAAGGGGGAGTAAACATGTATTACGGGGGAGAAAGATTAAAACGATCAAACACTTTGAAGTCTCAACAACAACAAGGTTTTGTCATTATCACAAAGGAGGAGAATGTAAAATACATGTTTTTGATGAAGACAAAGACCAAGGAAAGTGATCAAGTTGCAAGCTCAAAAAGAAGTCAAACATCAAAGACAACTATGGTCAAATATGCTAGAAGTTTTATAATGTAAAGGTACATGATGCAATCTAATATTCGTATATTTCAAACGCATATGAGAACCTTTCATTTTAGCATATGCATAAAAAGGATTTTCAAAAAGTAAAAATATATAAATAATGTTTGAAAATAATATTTTTGGCAAAATACAATGTTGTATTCGAATACAACATGTTGTAGTCGAATACAAACAAGTCAGTAGCTGAAATTGAACATCTTCAAACATCTGTAATCGAATACAAGAATGTGTATTCGAATACAAGCTTCAAAATTCAAATAAAACCGAACGTTAAAAGGATGTGTATTCGACTACACACAAGCTATAGTCAAATACACTTGGAAATAATACAATTTTTCAATTCTGAAATGGTTTCGTATCATTGCATTTCTTCATCAAACCTCTTGGATCAATGACCACGAATCTGAAGAGATGTTTATGGAGTATAAATACACCATAACTTCAGATCAAACATAACAAATCCTACAACCGATCCTTGAACAAACTTTGAACAAATTTTCTAAAATGTTTTGATTTATTCAAAGTTTCATTTTTATATTTCAAGTACAGATTTTACATTTTCATATCATTGAGAAAAGTTCTCTAGTGTACTTGAAATTATATTCGATTGTTATCGTTGTACATCACCTATTATATCATATTGATCTAAGTCAAAATCAATATTGCTAAACCATTCAAGTGTTGTAAATTGAAGAAAGTGGTGTACTTTCTTCAAGTGTTGTAAATTGAGGAAAGTGGTGTTCTTTCTTTAAGTTTTGTAAATTAAGATAGTGGTGTGCTATCTTAGGATGATTGTTAGGAGTTTGTAACAAAGGTCGTAGGGTGAGACTTGTACTTATTCTAACAATAGTGGAAAATCTCTTGTGGTGTGCTAGAGGACTGGATGTACCCTTGGTTATAAGGGGAACCAAGATAATATCTTTTTGTTCTTTATTTTTCTGTCATTTATCTTTTCCATACACTATCTTAAATCAGAAAAATCAAACATGAAATCTCTAAAAACAAGAAAATTTCTAAACACCTAATTCACCCCCACTCTTAGGCGCACTTCTGTACTTACACTTTTTCCTCGTGCAACTTCTTTTGAATATGGTTTAAGCATTAGTTGGATCATTTTCACTCTTGATAAAATTTGGATCAAAACATTCATACACTTCACCCTTTCCTAAGTCAATACAATGATGATGTAGATATCTAATATATGAAACTTAATTTTCATTATAAATGAAATTCATAATTCGAAGGAGGTAGGTTGTAGATAATTAAGAGAACGGGTCATGAACTATGGTTACTACTTAAGTTATCATATGGGTTCATTTCATATGCGACAAGTCCATGTCTAAGGTTTCTCGACTCAATCCCGATTTTAATTCATCAACTTTCTTCCATTGCAACGAATCATCCGAATGACGTAGTTGTCCATCACACTGTGTCTCATCGCATGCCATCTAATATTCTTTGCATCATTGACATTAACGAATAATCATTTGAACCTTGGAATTATTGAAAGATACCATAACACATTCACATGAGAACCTATTGTGCTTTCATCATAATTGGAATTGCCATCCTTCACTTTATAACGTATGTGATAACCCACACCTAGGGCATTGGTTCAACTCTTCAAACTCATTTTGGTATAGTATGCAATCACTAGGGCATGCATGTATTTTCTTATACTTCATACCCATCAGACACAATATCTTATTTGCCTCATAATAACGGTTTAACAATGTGTTACCTTTGGGAAGCATTTATTTCAACAACTCAAGCAGTTAAATAAAACTTTTGTCTGTCCATCCATTTCTCGGTTTCAAGTTGAACAATCTCAACACCGCAGACATCGTGTGAAGTTAGTGCATTCCGGATACAAAGCCTCTTCTTTGTCATTGCACAAACTATCAAAAACATGTGCCCGTTGAAAATACTCTTTTCCAATATCAAGAATCATGTCCTCAAGCTGATTGTCCATATCTTCACGAACTTATTATCTTTTTTTATACACTTGTCATGATTAACGAATCACCATGCCATATCCATTTTTTATAACTCTGAAAAATCCTAGAACAAATAAGACGATTTTTATTTCCTCAAAATGTAAATGGTTTTCATTTAAACATTTAACACAAGACATGAAACTTTCCTTCATTTTTAGGAAGTTTTTTTTCAAGCAAATTGTAAAAATTCCTCTGCACCTTACTGATACACTTCACTCACACAATTAACATTCATCCAACTACAATACATAACTACGTATGTTAAAAATAAATAACCGTAAATATTAAGGTAAAAGATTAAAACTGAAACAATTTACAATTGCTATAAATTTTTGTTTATTAAATTGATTCTATTGTTGACATTCCTTTTTTTTTACCCTCAAGAATTAGACAATACTATACTATTTTCTATGCTTGTATTAGTACTATTTACTTTCTTCATTGGATCCGCTGGAATTTCTTTCAGCCAAGAAGGAATAGATTTGGATATATTATTGAAATTGTTAATTCTGTCTATAGAACGTTTACATTAAAACTCAAAAAAATTTGTAAACTAAAAAACTGATAACGCTGAAGTTGGGAAACTTGTTATAGTTTTTGTGTAAATTTGATGCCTTAAAATTCACTCCAAGAAATAATAGCCTATAGGATTTTTGTTTCTCTAAACCAACATGAATTGTAGGGTTTATGTACACAATAAAGGAATTAAAAGCTACTGATATCTTGTATGTTGTGTACAAAATTAGATCAAAGAGAAAGACAAGAACTCAAGAGAAAATGAAACTTACGTTTTTTCTATTATTTAAAACATTGTAACAATGTAAAATTTCAAACATCAAAATTCTACCAAACATCAACACTGAAATCATAACATAGAAAACATCCAAAATTAATTACACTGAAATCATAACATAGAAAACATCCAAAATTAATTACATCAAGAACAATAATAACACACATTACACAAGTCCAATTAATCATTTGCAGATGAAAGAAAAACAAGAACTTCAAAATCAAATCTGTCTTCACAAATTGATGATGTGGTGACAATAAAACGGTAGTGATAGTGAGAGTTTAGGGTTGCGATGTTAACGTTAGAGGAATGTCAGAAACCCATGTTTTAAGTGTACACAATGTTGAGGTTAGGGAACGCGATGTGGAGGTTTAGAGAAACAGAGGTTAGGGAAGATAGAACCCAAGTCAGGTAGAAAGATTTTTAAGTGTATGCAATTTTTTTATTTTTCCAGTCTGTCTTAGATTAGTTACCAATATAAACCGCATTAAACAAGTTTCTCATATTTACAAAATTGTCACCGCCTCATTTTTTTAATTTTTTTACTTAAGAAATCAACTTAAACACAGAGGAAGATGCGTTATATTAATTTTTATTTTATTTTATTTTTTCTAGTCTTCCTTAGGCCGGTTGCCAATATAACTACATTAAATGTGTTTTACATATTTACAAAATTATCACCGTCTAATTTTGTTAACTCCTTTACCTACACAACCTACTTAAACATGTTAAGATTAAACATCTACCTTGTTTGTTAATTCGAGTGGCATGTAACATACTTAACTCGTTATATTAAAAATACAATTTTCTACTAGTAAAATTAAGTTTGGAGTTATAATGAGTCGTTATTAACTCGTGTTTTATAGCACCTTGTTAACTTTTGTTTTTTAGCACCCTGTTAACTTTTGTTTTAAGTTTCATTGATTTTAGTTAGTTTATAATTATTGAATACGGAAAATAATTTGTATCGACTTTGATTATCTTTGAATGTTTTGGTGCTAACCATTTCCAACGATAAAAACTCTTGGAGTTTTGTCTTGTTGTTTTGATGTTACAGGTCAATTATATTATTGAACAGACACTTGGGAAGTTAGTGAGTGTCTATGTTAACATAATGTGATCTTAGATGCGGAAAATTGTCTTTTGATGGAAGCTGAAGCGCAACCAAAAGTACCATAGGCGCATTGCAGAAGTAACTACGTTGTAGTGCACATCATAGCACAACCCGCTGTCTTTAAGCGCAATAAGGGAGTATCACAAAACATTGCGCAACTTGCTATGCCACAATAAATGTTGTTGTAGTGCATTGTGCTCGTTTTTCTAAATATTATATAAGTAAAAAATTAGAAATTTGTTAGGGTTTGAAATTTTGATTACAGAGTAGGATGCAACTAAACCTGATAGGAGACCTAGTGCGACCTTTATGTGTAATTTCTTTTTCTCTTCGTATCTTTTTTCAAACAATATAAGTAGGTAATTTACTCATTAATTAAGGATTAGATGAACCTTCTTGAATCCATGTAGCACTAGTTTTAGTTTTCGTATGTTATTTATGCAATTACAACGCATTTGATTATGCATATATTTTGCTCTTAATGTTTTTTTGTGTTTGATCCTCATAGAATTGAACATATGAATTATTTGGTTATTGAGAAATAGACTACAATTATTGAAATCAAAATATATGTTCATGTTTCAATATTGTTATAAGAATATAAAGTATTAACATGTGTCTAATAAGTTAATGTCCATATATGCTTTGAATAACATGTCTAATCACCTTAGAAATTAGGTGTTCTTGTTATAAAAAAACGCATTTTGTGCCAATGAATTGATCCTAGTCTAATTGGTTAATTTGACATAATCAAGTTGGTTAGATTTTTAAAATAGTGAATATATATTTACATGGTGAAAAGACAGTGATTCAAGTCTCTAAATGTTTTTTTCTTATAGAATTTTCTCTGTTTAATTTTACATTTGTTCGATTTTATAAACCAATCATAATTATTTTACTTACCTAAGTATTATTTTTGTAATTAAATTAATAACGATCCTTGGACAAAATGGGTTTTTGTTTTAATTGGCAAAGATGAACTAAGATCAATTCTACTAAATATTTTTCAATCAATAGGGTTTGAGACAAGACAATCATTTGACACAATTTTTATTTTTGATTGTTGCAGAAGAATTATGTCGGTTGGTGCAAATGATGTTGAAAAATTATATCGTTTGTCCTTAATTGTGAATCTTATTGTGACGATTTACGGAACTTAACAGTTGTGTGGAGAAAGTTTGAATTGTAATTAGGGTTTCACGTGAATTTTTATGAAGAAATTTGTTTGGAATTAATATTGAGGAGAATATGTTTGGGGTGTAACACCCTATTTTTTATATTCTATAGTTCTTTGTGATGTGTCATAAGTAGTTTAATTATAACGAGGAGATAACATGTTGTAATGGTAAGAAAATTTCTCTAATTCAATATTTTGTTTGGCAAAAGGTTGATTTCACCGTGTGAAGCAAGTATCATGCATTAGTTAAAGTAAAACTCGTGTCGCTATGTGAAATTTTTTTGTTGTGCGACACGAGAATAAATTTTTTGAAAAGGGTATTTTTTCATGCGTGTGAACTAATCTTGTCACCATGAGAAAAATCTAGTTAATAACTTGTTCAACATATGTCTTACCGTGCGACAGGGTTGTATCGTTATACAAAGACGATGAAATTATGACTCTGTAAATGGAGGTCATGATTGGAATTTTTTGTGCACTTCACCCTCTTGTAGTAGCAAATCCTTGTGTGTTACGCCATTCTGCTATTAAGGGTGAGTTTAATGCGATCGAATCGTGGGTACAACTGAAATAGGATGAACGCAAATATCTCATTTTTCAACAGTTTGGTGATAGCCAATGCTAATATGCTATTGAGGTTGATAATTGAATGAAATATATTACTTAGATAATGAGTAATAAATTAGTTATAAACAATCTATATTGTTGTCATATATTTATAATAAAATGGTATATGGCGTGTGATGTGTGCTTGTTATTGTCATATGATCTTGTGTATATCTAGTGATGGTTGTTGTAAAGAATTATATTTGGTGAATATGATTATGATTCTATTATTGAGTTATTAATTGTTGTGTTTAAATGTGAAATGTTTTATGATATGATACATTTTGCAATTTGTTGCATTATACAAATTGTGGTTTATTCATATGAGGAGTGACTTATAATGGCGAGTGGAGGAAGGTAATTGTGAAGGTTTTACTCAATGTGCATACATGATATAATGTTTGAAAAGTACAACTGAATGAATCTAACAATGACAATCACAACCGAGCATTTGCATGATCAGACCTTCGAAGTATTCTAGGGGAAACTTCTCGATGACTAAAGGTAATTCCTCAACGTCAAGAGCTACTATGCAACCTCCGATTTAATCCTAACTAGATTGTGACCTGGGCAACGATGTTGATATATATTTATATATGTATATATAAATTTTGCATTAAAATATATAATTACTTTTCACTACAAAAATAGATAAAATAAAGATAAATTTTTTTTGTATAATTAACGATACAATTAATTGTAACCTTAAAAATTTAGGAAAATATTAAAATTTTGAATATTCAACGTGAAAAGAAAATGACTTTTTTTTCTTCATAAACATCATTTATTTATTTATTTACACACTTTAAACTTTGGTTTACTTGCACCATTGTTGTTCATCAACGATTTTAGTTAAATAATTACCCATATTTATTTTTGTTGAAGAATCATTGAACATTTGTAACTAACAATATTATATCTTTTGTTAATGTGATACAATCAAATGTATTTTAAACTTAAAGTAAAATAGAAAGTGCAAAGTCACCAATGTGATTAATTGACATCTCAACTGTATTGACATTTTCATTTACCTATAAATATATAGACCCCTTTAAAATATTATTAATAAAATAAAAAATACCAATAACAAAAAAATAGAGGAGGAAAATAACTAAGATCGACTACTCTATTTATTTATATTGCTAAAATAAAGTTAATTTACAAATAGTAAGAGATTGAGTCATTATAATAATATTTTTATAAATATAATTAATTATGTTGTAAGCTTTTCTTTTGCCGACATATGTTAGCATTAACACATCAAAAAAAACTAAAATTGATTATATAGTTTAATTAAATTGTAAATATGGAAATGTGTAATAGTATATATTTCTTTTTATGGAAATACAATAATGTTAAATCTTTTGAGGGAAAATTTTGTCGTCTATTATGGTCCAACTTGGTTCAAGAGATTAATCTTGAATACATATTTGAATTAACTTATAGTTTAGTTGTTGAGGAATACTCAAGAGTTTCCCGAAGGTTTTGGATACAAAATCAGATAAAACTAATATAATTGTTAATTTACTTACATTTATTTATAAAAGAAATATGTTTTTTAACTATTACGAATGATGTTCAATATGTCATTATTATTTGATCAAAGAAGATTAAAATAAAATTATAATTTAAAGGATAACTAAATATTTAAATTAAATTTAGTATTAATATGTATTTATATGTTGAAACTTGAAATGTTTTGTTTAAAGTAAATTTCAATTATTTTTAAATATCAAAAAATTGTTTATTAACTCTTAAAAAAAAATCAAAACTACAATATTTTGTATTAAAGAGTAAAATGTCATTGATTAAATTTTATTATTAAAATTAAAAAATTAAGATCATATCTGTTTAAAAGTTTATATTTTATTATGGTTGAGTGTGATCCAAGATGAATTTGAACTCTCTAATATTGAATCCGTTAAACATGAAAGAAGTTATGCTTGAATGTCATATCAATTTTGTAGATAAAAATAGTTTTATTATATTTTATTTGAGGACATAAGCTACAATTTTTTTAATAGGACATAAGCTACAAATTGTTATAGAGAATACCAAATATGTCATGAAAATCTAATAGAATGAAAGAGAACTACAAATAACTAAGCTACAAATTGTTATAGAGAAGACCAAATATGTCATGAAAATCTAATAGAATGAATTTGAACTCTCTAATATTGAATCCGTTAAACATGAAAGAAGTTATGCTTGAATGTCATATCAATTTTGTAGATAAAAATAGTTTTATTATATTTTATTTGAGGACATAAGCTACAATTTTTTTAATAGGACATAAGCTACAAATTGTTATAGAGAATACCAAATATGTCATGAAAATCTAATAGAATGAAAGAGAACTACAAATAACTAAGCTACAAATTGTTATAGAGAAGACCAAATATGTCATGAAAATCTAATAGAATGAAAGAGAACTACAAATAACCGAATTCTTTATGATATATAAATTCAATTTTTCAAACTCAAAATAATGAAATGGATCAAGATGCTCTAGTTCCAATTTTTTGTTTTGATACTATATAATATATATTAGAACAGAAAACAACGTATAAATATATATATATTTATAAAAGTGTTTTGTCTAGTTGTGTGGACAATTTATAGTTAGTTACATAGGCGGAGATAAGTGTATAGATGACACAAAATTTTCAAATAATGAATGGAGATGGAATTCAGATATGGCTTTGTGAGATCGAATTCAGATATGGCTTTGTGAGATCAGATTCATACTTGCAAATGATTATCAGAACATTTAGGATGAGATAACCATGAATATGACATATTTTGTTACCAATTAATGTGCAAGATATGTAAAATTAGAATTAGAGGAGTTGCAAAAGTTGCTTGCAGTGAGAAGATGATATAACTATTTTTATGATGAGTTTTTTTGAAAGGGTTTTTAACTTATGTATATGATATGAGAGATTTAACAGCTAAATTGAGGAATAGAAGATGTGAGATGAATAGTAGAGACATATGAAAGGTGCCACATAAGAATATAAACGATGTGGCGCAAATGTTATGATGTGGCACATAAGTGTGTCACGTGTCATTTAATAGAGTTGAAATTCAATTTTAATATATTATAATAGATAAAAGATTGGCCACTTATATGCATCTTTGGAGATGATGGATCCATGAGGACATGAGTGCATATGTGATCATTTGTTCACTTATGTGGTGATCATGTATTGTGTCTCCTCAACAAGTACTCCGAAGTAGTTTTGATACCATATGTGATCCACTATCATGCACATGTCCCACGAAGGTAAGTCAACCTTAATCGTCTCACAATGATCTCTGATAGAGATATAGCCAACAATAATAACATCGTGCGATAATAAAATTGGGGTGGTTCAGTTTGAAACGAATTTGTGCTAATGAAGATTATATACATTAAAAACAATCAATCCACTAGTTACATGTACGTCTACTACAATCTATCACAAGTTTCAAAGGATAGTTCATTTTATTAACTCATTTAATCATGTTATTAAAAACTTAAAACTAATCAATTAATTAACCATGTAAATAATAAAAACACAATAATCTTCATCTTCAACTCCAAATTTTTTAATAAAAATTCAACAACCTTCATTTTCAACCTTCATTTCTTTATCTTTAAATCACATATTCTCATATCAAGATCCAAACCCTAAAAGGAGAATTTACACACTATGACTACCACAAGTCTCAAAATAAGAAGGATTTACACTATCATAAGTCTCATAATAAGCACATTGTCACTACCATAAGTTTTAAAATACACATAACGACATTATCGTAAGATTATATATAGATAATGCCTACAAGTCTAGGAAAAAGATGTAGTCATAACTATTAAATGAAACTGACACATAAATCAATATTACTCTTTTCCGTCATCACCATTAGACTCATCCTCATCATAATATGGATGACGACGACGACGATAGGCGGACTCAACGTTACTAGCTACATCTGGAGCTCTGTAGTGCGCTGATCTATTTGTTGAACTTCCTCTTGTCGATGTTGCTCTACTTTCTTTAGCTTCTCTCGTGCCTTATTTTCTTCTGCTTTTGCTCGCTCCTCAACGGCTGCTATATGTGTAGCTATCTCGTTAGAGTGTTGAGACAAGACATTTGTGCAACCTCTAGATGGACGATAATCTAGGACTATACTTGCAAAACCCGATCTATAAAGCGAGGATCTATCTCTAACACCAAAAATACTACCTTTATTCTTTCCTCCAACAGATTGGACCCATATCGCTAAGCGAGTTTTCGCATAAATCACTTGGCTACCACCACGAAATGTTTCCCCACCTTTGGAGGTCTTCTACAACTTACCTTGAAATATTTCCTGCTAAAATAGAAAATAATAAAACATAATCAAATTACTTTTACAAGAAATACAAATGAAAGAATCAATGATTTAATATTCGTTACATATAATTTTTTTTCTATTTTGTCAACCCAAGAGTTGTCCTTCTTCTTAATGTGAGTTTTTAAAAAGACCTCATCCAATGTGGGGTCTCTACCTAACTCTTCGTCCTTACAAAAAAAAAAAAAAAAAAAAAAAAAAAAAAAAAAAACAACAACAACAACAAAACAATGATTAGGATGAGAGCCACATTTCAGCAGCACAACAAAACAACAAAATCTTTCAACAAAATCTCAAACAATAAGACAAGAAAACATTTCAGAAAGTAGCTCTATGAATTCTCAAACATCAGTAAAACAAAACAAAAAAACATTTCAACAAAATAGATCTATGCATTCCCAAACAATAAAATTATCGAATAGTAGACATGTCCTTGAGCCAAACATTTAATGGATATACAGAGAAAACATAAACATAAAAAGCATACCATTTGAATGGTATGCTCAGTGATGAATATAGATCCACCAGTGTGGAGAGCTGCTCCATTAGAAGAAGCACAATTTTTCTTAGCTCGATTTGATATTTCCTTATACGACAAATTCATCTATATCTTCTATACATCATTTCAAACACTCTCGCCCATGCAAGTTGAATACTCGCCCTTCTTTCTCCCTTGGATCAATATCTCAGGAAAATGCATTGATGTTTTTGTATTGAAGATATTTTTAATTTGAAAATTGTGCTCAAGCAACCAAGGAACTTTCTCTTGCAACATTACATTACAAACAAGTTCTAATGTATTAATTACTATCCACACAATAGTTGAACTCATTAACATGATATATAACATAATCTTACACCAAATTCGTCGAACCAATGTTCCACGGTTAATTCTAGGATTGTTCCCCAACTAGGATATATATGAATATATTGTGATTGTTGACACCTAACTTTGTCAGGTTTTTTTTTTTTTTTTACCTTTTGTTAAAGAAGGAAATAATAATAAAAATAACAAATAATAATAATAATAATAATAATAATAATAATAATAATAATAATAATAATAATAATAATAATAAATATATAAGAAGAAACATAAAAATAAATAATAAATAATTAGGGTTATAAACTTTAGACAATCACAGGTGTTTCCACTTCTTGTTTTCCGTAATTCCTTTTCAGACTCTTTTCCAAAATATAAAAAAATAAATAAAATAAAGGTGTATAATTGAATTGATGGTCATGAAAATCGGTATAATGATGATCAAATTAAATGAAAAGAAATGAATCAATGGTAATAAAATCAGTATAATGGTGGTCAATTGAATAGAAAAGAAACCGAAGAAATGAATCAATGATAATAAGAATCAGTATAATTGTGGTCAATTAAACGAAAAGAAATTGAAAGGAACAAATTAATGGAAATCAATTGGCAGTTATTCTCTTGCCTTTTGTAAACTACACCCAAAAAGTCTATAAATAGTCTACAGCAAGAGTAGAAGAGGGGAGCACAATTTGAGAATACAAAAAATAAAAGAGAAGAGAGTATAATAGGCAAAAGAGGAGAAAAATGGAGGAGATGATTGGAAATACGAGCTCATAAGAAACTAGTGTGCTAAATATTTTCTCGCCGTCCATTTTTATTGACATTATTGTTGTTATAGTGGTTTTTGTATGATGGATATATGACATTAAAAAGTATTTTTTTGTTTGGCGATTAAATTTTGGAATGAACTAATAAAAATCAAGTCGGTTGTAATACGATCATTTTTATTTTCATTCGATTGTGATCTCTCCTCTTTATTTTGTTTTCTTTCTTGCGTGTTATATTTTAAACTCTTTTTGTTATTACCGCCGTCGGTCCGCGCCAAATATGCGCCGCTGGCTCGCGAGTCTGCTCTTGAACTTTTATCCTTTACAGTTTGTAAAAGTCAAAAAGTAATAAAAGTATTTTCTTAAAATAAAACGATACACAAATCAATATACAACACATCACTCCTATTATTATTATTATTATTATTATTATTATTATTATTATTATTATTATTATTATTATTCTTATTATTATTATTATTATTATTATTATCATTATTACTATTATTATCACCATTATGTTGTTAATTTATTTTGATATATATATATATAAAGTAAAATTAATAATAAAATCGATCAACGCATAAATATTTTCTACCCAAGAATTACGTGAGTTTTGATTTCCTTATTGCACCTAGGGATACGTAGAAGCATTGTCTTTCCCTTGTCAAACCAAATTAATAAAAAAAACATTTTTCCTTCTTTTATTAATGTAAATAATTTCTTTTTTTTATTATTCTTTTTGGGGTAAAAATAAATAATAAATAGTTTATATACAATTAATTATAGGGTAACCGTTTTAACGGACGTTGTAGGGTGGTAATACTTCCCTACTCGTAATTGACTCCTGAATCCGAATTTTTGGTTCAAAAATCATTATTTTAGGTTTTATCCAATTTTCTCTTTAATAAAAACAAAATTGGTGGCGACTCCTTTTTCGCGGACATACCAGACGCGATAGGTGGCGACTCTGCTAGAGACTTTTGAGAGTCAATCCCTATTTAATTAATTGTATATAATTACTTATTATTTTATTTATATTACCCCAATTGTTATTATTTGTTTTCTTATATTGTGAATATAATTATATGCGTCTTGTTAATTTATTTGCATTGTAATGTTTTTATTTTTTATTTATTTTTTTATATATTATCCTAACACGACTCACACACTTATGAGTGGGCTCTATACTCGGGCTGAGTGCGAACCTAAGATAAGTTAGAGACTGTGTAATGATAATCTTCTGGATGTACATCCTGTTTGATTGTCATGAAAGTCTCACATAGAGTTGACCTTTTCTAGAATATTTTCATTTTAATAGTTTACCTTTGGTTTAATATTTTATAATTGAGTTGTGTTCTTTAGGAGCCCATTTAGAACTATAGAGCCACCGATAGTAAGGGTTCACAATAAAAAAAAACTATCAAATAAGAAAAGAACCATATAGGGCACATGTATATATGAAAAAAATATACCCTATCTATATCTCATTTTTATCATAATGCATTGCATAATCATGCATGTTTCATCTTTTATTTCATTTTACATCATGTTTTTTTTCTTTTTCTCTTCATTTTTTTTTAGAAAAAAGTAATTGTATATTAGGAGGTAGTAAAATGTTTCAATTAAATGCATAATCATTGCATTCACTTTCTTACATTCTCATAACATTTTCCTTAAAAAAAAAGGCAAAAAAAAAAAACCAAAAAAAAAAGTATTATGACACCTTTACCGAACATGTTCTCGGGCTAAAATTATGGATGAATTGAAGCATACAAAGGTTATCTGAATTAACTGAAAGACCCTATGACTATATCATGGATGAACATCAATAAGTCTAACAAGATTATCTGAATCATGGATGAATACGTAGAACTCATGTTTACCCATTGATTTCATAAGTCTAACAATTTTTACCTTTAGTTTAGGTCTACCTCAAGTAACTTGTCCACAAGATCTGAACATGATACTAATGAGATTCATCTTCATCCTCCACCCCTTACATCTAAGTCATGGACATACTTTTTTGTTTTTTCACCACAGGTGAACCTCTAGAAGTTGGGTCGTCTATGTTGAACTTTCATCATTATCGCTTACTACTTTAATGTCATGAAAACAATTCACGAATCTAAAGAAAAATATCAAATCTTGTATGAACCTTTAAGGACAATTGAAAAAACATCGACTAAACATTATGTTGAAGACATTGACGATATTGCATATATTTAATGAGTTTATCCAAGGGGCAAAGTTGACAATGAAGATATTATCAAGTTCTCTTGTGAATTTTAATCTTGAAGCACCAATAATATTGTTAAGTATAAAGTCTTATGATACTTTATTATATTGACACACTTTTGTTTCCTTAATATTATGAATATCACTAAATGCATTTTGTTGTCTCTTCATTTCTACCCCTCAAATATTTAACCATTTATTACCCAACATTATATGTCTTTCTCTTATTCTAACCATGTACCATACATATTTGTAAGTAGTTCATTCATAAACAAGTTTGCTAAGATTTCATTACATAATTTCAGTCATGCTATTAATTCCACTGAAGGGGATGAGAACGATAAAAATAAAATCCCTTATTTGGATGGATCTCAATATGTTGGGACATGCAGTTAACGTCATGTTAATTCCCTAGAAAGGTCATTTTATCTTTATCATTATCTAATTGTACTTTGAATATACCAATTACATGGAAGAATTTGAAGTTTGTACTATGACTATTATAGCCGCCTATATATCAAAAATGAAAAATTTGACCAAATCACCAACCAGTTGAATCAAGAATGTAAAATTTGGGATAAGAAGATGATCATTTATATGTACATATTAGACAAATGTCTAAAAATTTGAAGTCATTTTCCATCATGTCCCTCCCCTCAACAATATGATCAACTAATTGACGTTATAGCTATTTTATTTTCAATGTTAAAAGTAAGTCATGATGAAGAATATTGACTCACAAGAATGAAAGTCACGACCATCTTGCTTACTATCAAATGTAGAAGAAAGCTAGATAGAAAATTCTCGTGTCAATAGTTATCTTGTAACACTGGGACACCCTCCCTGAGAATCAGACTATAATTGGGGAACCCCTTTTATTCTTATTATATAGAATAAAGGCAGTGCAACCCATTCAAACAAAAATCCCCTTATCAAGAGTAATGATATGTGTTGACTGACTGAATTCAATTCAAGAAAAATATTGGCTGCCTCATATCAAGGACAATTATCTCAAAAGATCTTAAAAGAAGAACATATGAACTTCGGAGCTTCAAAAGAAAGAATTAGCGCTCAAGAACATTTCACATATCTAAAAGGACTAGCAGATAAGTGGACTCCCAACTATATGAACCCCAATACCATAAAAAAAATACATTCAAATGTGGCTATGGTCTACACCAATATAGATCAAGAAGACTTATCACTACTTGCACACATTGGTGCTTCAAAAAGTATTACATCTAAATAAAGACCCGTTAGGTTGAAAATCCAAAAGGACGACCTAGGAAAAAATTAGGGTGCAAAATCATAATAATAATAATAATAATAATAATAATAATAATAATAATAATAATAATAGTAATAATAAATACCCGCTAGGTTGAAAATTTGAAAGGGTGACCTAGGCAAATATTAGGGTACAAAAAATGAATAAAAACTCGCTTGGTTGAAAACCTGAAAGGGTGACCTTGTCAAAAATGAGGGTGCAAAAATTAATGAAGACTTGGTAAGTTGAACACCCAAAAGGGGGGACTAGGCATAAGTTAGAAAAAAAAAGCCTATTAGGTTGAAAACCCGAAATGGCAATATAAGCAAAAATTAGGGCCACAAAAAAAATATAGAATGAAAGAAGATCACTAGTTTGAGAATCTAAAAAAGGATGACCAGAGAATATAGCTTACATACACACATCAAAGTCGAAGCTGAACATATTCTGAAAGGTTGTAAACATAAATTGGATCAAATCATCTATTCCAAAGTAGTTTTAAAACATGATTGAAATTGTGGCATGAGTTATTAGCACACTTTTTTTATGAAAAAATACTAACAAATTGGGTCATTTACCCATATGAGATCACCTTATCTTCTTTTCTTCCTATCAATATTTTTTGGTACCATAAATTTTCTCATTAAATATCATTGTCTGAACCTTCCTTCACTACTTTCTTGTGTTATAATTTTTTTTTGTCAAAATGCATTTTTATCATAATCATATGTTGGGGCACAAAATAGGTGAATGTCAAAAGGCCAAAACTAGTATGATGTCTTTACATGTAAGACAGGGGCAACTAAAGATCAAGTCAATGATCTAAGAAAAAATCTATTTAAATATCAAAAGGACAATCACCACCATTTATTTGAAGTTGTGCACATTTTTCATTCATGAATCAAGGATCATGTTCGTAAAGAGGTGAAAGAAATAAAAAATTGAAAAAAATAAAAAAAAATAAAGATGAAAATGAAGGAAAATGTTCATTCATTAAATGCATTCATGACATTTTATATTTAGTGGTTAAATTTAAAATTGAGGCACTAACCCACACCCTATTATTTAAGAGACGAGACATTGACCCGCATCCTCTAATTTAAGAGTTGGGATGACTGGCCTTCAACCTCTGATTTAAGAGCTAGGCCACCCCCATGAGAATTTTTTTGATATCTTTACTGACGAATTCTGAGTCCCATAGGAAGTTATTACTGAAAATACTAAATAAAACCCACGTCACTCAAGATATCACTTTTGACAAATATTGGAGGCATCATAAATAACATTACTACTAACAGTCACCTAACCTTCATAGATGATGAATTTCCCATCAAAGAAAGAGGCCATGGCAAAGCGTTGCACATATCCGTAATGTGCCTCGATCATATGATATCAAAAGTCCTTGTTAAAGCTTTCGATGGGAGTCGCAGATAAGTGATGGAATAAATTGAACTCTTAATTCAAATAGGCCCGATCACTTTTAAAATCACATTTTATTTGATGGATATCGTACCCGCCTATAGTTGCTTATTGAGGAGGTCATGGATCCATTCTGCCGGTGTAGTGTCATCAACCCTACATCAAAAGCTAAAGTATATGGTACATGACCAACTAGTAATCATGTTATAAGAGGAAGACTCGTTGGTAAATAAGTTTTCCACCACACGGTACGTTGAGATGATAGACTAAGCTCTAGAGACCACCTTTCAAACACTAGAAATCGTGAACACCGCTTACATCGAGACAACAAAAATAAAACCACATCTATCAAACACAACTATTATGGTGGGTATATTCATGTTAAGCAGAGGGAACCATCCATGGCACGATTTGGGGAAGAATGAAG
The DNA here is from genome assembly GCF_000331145.2 of Cicer arietinum. NCBI lineage: Eukaryota > Viridiplantae > Streptophyta > Magnoliopsida > Fabales > Fabaceae > Cicer > Cicer arietinum. The sequence continues at coordinate 49,422,564 of NC_021163.2, read as the reverse complement.
AACGACTCAAAGAACTGATAAAACTTCATGAGAATAGAGATAAATGGGGTTTAGGTTACGAACCAACCAAAGTTGACAAGAAAAGATTGGCCACACAAAAAAATGTTAGCTCAGATTTAAAATCGATACCTTAAAACCGAAATGAGTCCCATCTGGGACATTCAACATAGTTTCCAAAGTGCATGAAAGACAAACAAGACTCATATTGCAATAGTCGAAGATGATCTTTCGATCGATGATGCTAATTGGGTTCGTCCATGTGATGCAAAAGCATAAATCAAGAATGGGGAGACAATCAAGTTGCCTATAGTATTCAATGCAATTCCCATATTTGACAATAATCCATTAATAGATGATTGTACTAAAATCCCACCATATAACTTTGACCATCTTACTAATCTGACAATAAAAGATACTAAAGAAGATTTTGAATTTCCCCTAAAATTGTTAAAATCGGTAAAACAAGAAGCTAAGGGAATTATGCCCCATTAGGAACCAATAAAAGTGATTAGCCTAGGTTAGTCTAGGGAAAGAAGAAAATAGAAAGGAAGTTAAAGTCGACAATATCTTAAAGAAATAAGTATATCATGAACTAATCCAACTCATACAGGAATACAAAGATATTTTTATCTCGCCATATAAGGATATGTATGGATTGGATACTAGCATAATGGAGCATAAATTTCCCTTAAACCCCGATTTTTCTTCGGTCAAACAAGAATTAAGGCGAATAAAGCCTGATATATCATTAAAAATTAGGGAAGAGGTAAAAAAAAAAAACAATTTGGCGCTGGGTTCTTCACTGTGGAAAATTATCCCCAATGGATAACCAATTTTGTGTCGGTGCTGAAAAGGAAGGCAAAGTTTGAATGTGTGTTGACTATAGGGACCTTAACAAAGCCAATCCTAAAGACGATTTCCCATTACCTCACATCGATATTTAAATAAGGAAATACCTTTGGATAAATAATTGAGGCATTATAATTTACAAGCAGCGGAAAAGTTTCTCAAAATATGAATCCAAAATATTTACACAACAACAGATGATACATGGAAACCATTCAACCAAGATTTCATACTGACAATATTAGTAAAGGTACATTTTTCCAGTTCAAAATAACGTAATCCAAAAAAAACATATGTTCCCTCTATGTCATCCTAATCTGATCATTCTTCCAAAAAAAACTAAAGCTATACACCCTGAGTGATCTCCACGCGCCCCGTGAGGTCCTCCTAACATAGCTCCAGTCAAGCATTCCCATCTACATTCCCATTTGTAGGGTACGAACCGGTAGGATCGTCCTGACTCTCATCTGAGAGCAAAGCCCAGATTTCCACAATAGTTGTAACGGGTCACCAACCGAAATTAACAATTAACACATAACATTTAAGTTTTTAAATGCACAAAATAACCTTTCAACTTAGCATGCACCTTAAAAGGGTTTTCCATATGCTAAAAGTTCATATAACACATGCCAAATAACAATGAAAACAAAATAAAGTTCTCAATCCATCAAGTAATACGACGAACACAAATCAACACAATCCACCACTCAAACACAACAAGTTTCATTTACTCAAAATCATACATAAATGAGTTTAAATTCATTTTCCACGAAACATTCATCAATATAACCAAAACCTAACTCTAAGATTTTACCCATAAAGCCTTAGATCCATTTTCCCCCAAATCAACACTTCAACCCTAACAAATTCCTTTCCACACAACCAAAGATAAGCCTCTAAATGCAACTAGAAGTTTGGAAGGAGCCCTTACCTTCACGTTAGCTTAAACGTTCGATTACGGTACCGCAAGTAAATCCGGTAAAATCTCCGCTCGCAACGTCGCCTCCAAAGTTGGTTCCCTAGCACTGTAGCATGGTAGTGAGCAACTTTCCCTTCTATCTCTTCGCGAAACGAAGTTTAGATCTAGATGAAACGGGGAGGTTTGTGTTTAACGGTTTTGAAATCCATAACTCCGTTTTTGGATCCGGGAAGAAGGAAGAAGCTGAAAATTTGTTCTTACTCACCCACAATCCTTGGGTTTCTACTCTAGAACCAAAGGAAGCAGCGAAAATGGAGGTAGAAGGAATGGGTTTCACGAAAATGGATGGAACGTGTTTCTGTTTCCTCTGTTTTCTGTTTTCTTTTCTTTTTCCTTTCCTCTATTCTCTTTCCTTTCTATTTCCTTTCCTTTCTTTTCTATTTCCTTTTCT
>NC_021163.2:49419027-49419591 GCF_000331145.2 Cicer arietinum | reverse complement strand
TTTTTCTTAAGTCGTACAACTACGTCAAACTGTAGTGTTCTTATCGGTATGTTATTCCAGTTATAAATTTAATAATTCCATCCCCGCATATGCTTGGTGATCAAAACTACCTCAAATATTTTCGAAAACAAGCCAAAGACTATACCACTTGGGACACACAGCCTTCCTTTGATTGACGAACACAATAACAATCCCCATGACATGCACTCAAGTAATGTCTTTATATCATTGGCATACCTTTATAATAATAATGTCTGAGTTATAGGTGAGATAATTCCTTTCATCAATCTTTAATTGTTATAAGCTACATCTCTACGTGCTGGTCCACGAAATCCTTGGTACCTTTCCCAATATTTGGTTCACTCGCTAGATTCTTATCCCCTCTCAACCTTCACCGAGATACGAACTGAAAGAATCCTAACTATCGAACGTCCTAAAGAATTATTTCTCAAACGTTCCCCATAAGCATTTCCTAAGAACTAATTATCTATAACTTCATCCTCATAAATTTTTCAGTACAATATCTCAAAAACCCACATACCTTTCTTCGTCCATCCAGTTACT
>NC_021163.2:49416852-49418519 GCF_000331145.2 Cicer arietinum | reverse complement strand
TACCTTTTCCAATATTTGGTTCACTCGCTGGATTCTTATTCCCTCTCAACCTTCACCGAGATACGAACTGAAAAAATCCTAACAATCGAACGTTCTAAAGAATTATTTCTCAAGCTTTCCCCATAAGCATTTCCTAAGAACTAATTATCTATAAATTCATCCTCATAAACTTTTCAGTACAATATCTCAACAACCCACATACCTTTCTTCGTCCATCCAGTTACTGAAATGATCATTTCAAATCTTCACGCTTGACTTCCCAAGACCAACAACTAAACCATAAATCAGTTGTTACATTTCTTCTTTTTAACTTCCTATCATTGAATGAGATTCTAAAATTTGATCCTCAAAATCTCCAAACACTTCCATTCTTAACATGAATTATTTATCACTTGCCTGCCTCAACTCCTTCGATTATGAAAGTTCTAAGCATTACTTGGTCCTCCATCCAACCTTGTGGATTTTAAATCATCAACTAAAAATATCAACCATCTTAGGGTCCCAAATCAAATCTCGAATAATCCTTCTGACCTATCAAAATATTAACATCCTCTTAGTAATTCCCATCCTTTAATAGACTCTCAAAACTTATATTATCGCCATCTCGAAGTACTCCCGTACTCGATACTTCAGATTCCACTTAATGGTAACATAGAGTTCAATACATCAAGGCCTAACTCATTATGTTTTGCCGAACATCGCTCAAAATTCACACTTACGTGTCTATAGTTTCATCCAATATCACTATCCATACTTACTATCTCCTAAACCACCAGGAGATTTGTCACTTATCAACTAAACACATGGTCTCACTCCCACACTCGTTATCAGATTCATACTTAATAACCCAAGTTGCGAATCTAGTCTAACTCGAATGCTCGACTTTTCCCCTCAAGGTATCAACAATTCCTCAAAACGTATTTTATCTATCCAAAGGAGTATTCACTCCTAATGTGCAACGCTCCCTTAACTTCAATACCAGTCTCTTTCATTGACACCTAAGCACCAAATGTTATCCCAAACGGAAGCCTCATCTTCTCAACAATTCTATGATGTTCACATCTCTTTGACAGTTGTCAAACTTCATCCAGTTTCATCCTGAAATCTACCAGGAAAACATCTAATACTTTTCTTAACAAAAGTCCTCAACTTAGATCATTACTTGAAATCCCTTATTAGTCTAATGTTAATCCATCCATACTCATCATCTTCGAGTTAACACCAACGCATAGCTTCTGTGTCCTTGGAACCATTTTATAATATCCATGCCGTCATGATTTGCTTCAACTCTGCCTGACAATCCGTCATCTCGAAGATCTTTTCCACTTCTTGAATCCACTAGTCAACTCTTTTCCTGAGTCCTCATCACCCTTGAACTTTGGAGGATGGTAACGGCGAAAATATTCTAACCCTCTTAATCTTAAGAGCACAAATCTCTCTTTTCCTCTTCTCCAGATCCCGCAGAGTCTTTGCAGCAGTTCGTGCAACAACAAAACCTCCCAGTTCGTGCAACAACGAAACCTCCATGTTGTTTGTAGCTCCAACCATTTGATCATCCCTACTAACGTTCATCCTTGCAACGTCGTTCTCTCTTGGAGGTAGTGTTTCCGAAAAACCAACATCAAGAAGAAGTGTTAACACCACTTCGAATAATTCCAAAACTAAGT
>NC_021163.2:49414071-49416313 GCF_000331145.2 Cicer arietinum | reverse complement strand
AAAGGATTTTCCATATGCTAAAAGTTCATATCATGCTTGCCAATTAAAAATGAAATCAAAATAAGGTTCTCAATCCATCAAGTAATATATAACTAACCAAGACATTGATAAATCCGTGAGCAATCTGTTATCTAACTCAAAATAAGAATTTCTACTAAGCCAATCGATTTCCAAATCGATTTCCTGAAGGTTTTTAGTGAAATTTGATTTCTGGGCTTAATTCAATCGACTGGGCAATCGATTGGGCAATCGATTGACAGGATAGCTGAGCCCCTGACTTAATGCCAATCGATTTTTGTCAGTTTTGCTGAATTCCTGCATGGCCAAATCGATTGGAAATCGATTTTATAAATAGTTGAGCCTCTGTAACTTCCCAAATCGATTGGGAAATCGATTTCCCTGCTTATCCTTCCAAAAATACATAAACTAATTCAATCACATTCATACACAACTTCAAATCTTAACACTTAGCAATTCCCACACAATCACCACGACAAATTGGGTTTCGAAATAGTTTTACAATCCATCACACTTACACACGATAATCAATACATAACACATAGCCATTCCAACACAATTACCACGACAACTTGAGTTTCGAAATAGTTTACAATCATTCACACTTACACACAAAATCAATACATAACACTCAATCATAACTTGATTCAAACACGACTCGTGTGCCAAGCACCCTAATGCGATGCGTATATGCCAAAATGCATGGACTCGGAATTCCAAACCAAAACCCTCCTCGAAGGGCCGTAAATCATAATTGTACCGCCTATCACAGACCAAAGTACCAATTACCGAGGTGCCACCTATCACGGGTCTGCACGATTTACTAAAAAGCGTAAACCATAAACGTACTGCCTATCACGGGCCCGTATCGTTTACTGAGGTGCCACCTATCACGGGTCTGCACGGTTTACTAAAAAGAACGTAAATTGTAAATGTACCGCCTATCATAGGCCAAAGTACTATTTACCAAGGTGCCACCTATCACGGGTCTGCACAATTTACAATAAAGCGAAAACCATAAACGTACTGTCTATCACGGGTCTGCTCAGTATACAAAAACGTAAATCATACATGTACCGCCTATCACAGGCCAAAGTACTATTTATCAAGGTGCCACCTATCACGGGTCTGCACGATTTACAAAAAGAATGAAAATGCATGAGCATATACTGACTCCATCCACAACAATCGTTAAGCAAATGCAGATATTAAAAGATTCCCCATTTTTAATACTCATTTAACTTAAACGATTTTCACAACAAACATTAAGCAAACAGAAATATTAAGAGATTCCCCATTCTTAATACTCTTTTAACTTAAACGATTTTCAAAACAAACATTAAGTAAACAAGACATTAAGAGATTCCCCATTCTTAATACTCATTTATCTTAAACGATTTTCTAAAACAACATTAAGTAAACCGAGATATTAAAAGATTCCTCGTTTTTAATACTCGTTTAACTCTAATGGTTTTCACGCCAACATTAAGTAAACGCAAGACATTAAGAGATTCCCCATTCTTAATACTCATTTAACTTAAACGATTTTCAAAACAAAACATTAAGTAAACAAGACATTAAGAGATTCCCCATTCTTAATACTCATTTAACTTAAACGATTTTCTCAAACACACATTAAGTAAACCGAGATATTAAAAGATTCCCCATTTTTAATACTCGTTTAACTCTAATGGTTTTCACGCCAACATTAAGTAAACGTAGACATTAAGAGATTCCCCATTCTTAATACTCGTTTAACTCTAATGGTTTTCAAATTCCACACAAAACAACTCAAACCTATTATCAGATCCAATCCACAACTCATACCAAAACACATCAATTCATTTCTCCACAGAATCCAAGCATACACACAACAAATTTCATCAGTATTAATTAAGAACACGTCAAATACGACGAACACAAATCAACACAATCCACCACTCAAACACAACAAGTTTCATTTACTCAAAATCATACATAAATGAGTTTAAATTCATTTTCCACGAAACATTCATCAATATAACCAAAACCTAACTCTAAGATTTTACCCATAAAGCCTTAGATTCATTTTCCCCCAAATCAACACTCTAACCCTAACCAAAAACCTTTCCACACAACCACAGATAAGTCCCTAAATGCAAACTAAAAGTTTGGAAGAAGCCCTTACCTTCATGTTAGCTTTAACGTTCGATTACGGTACCGCGAGTAAATCCGGTAAAATCTC
>NC_021163.2:49392030-49413890 GCF_000331145.2 Cicer arietinum | reverse complement strand
CCTTGGGTTTCTATTCTTGAACAAAAGGAAGAAACGAAAATGAAATTTGAAGAAGGAGGGAGAATGGTCACGCGACAGAGGAAGAAGAAGAAGAAGTTCTCGCGAGGGAAATGTTTTTCTTTCTGTTTTCCTTTCTTCCTTTTTCCTTCCTTTCTATTTCCTTTTCCTTTCCTTTTCCCTCCAAGCATATAAATATATATGAATATATATTAATTACTTTTAACAAATATCTCCAATTATCTAGATATTTATTAAAATTACCATTTCACCCATAAGGCATTAAATTCTTCGTAAAAGATTCACCCCAGTTAATTTAAAGTATTCATCGACGAGTAATTCTAATCGGCATCAAAATATCTCTTTGGTCATATAAACTCCAAAATATTAATAACTTTGGTTAAAAAGCCTCCGAGTTCAATACCAAAATACACTAAAATACATAAAGTATACTTTAAAATTATGGGTCTTACACCCGAAGCCGAGAAAATGACCCGTATGTTGAAGTCGGGAAAACGACTCGCACCCGAAGCCGAGAAAATGACATGCATGTTGAAGGCGGGAAAACGACTCGCATCCGAAGCCGAGACAACGACCCGCGTGTTGAAGCCGAGAAAACGAATCGCACCCGAAGCCGAGAAAATGACCCGCATGTTGAAGCCGAGAAAACGAATCGCACCCGAAGCCGAGAAAACTACCTGCATCTTGATGTCGGGAAAACGACTTGCATCCTTCTCAAAAGTTCTTTTCAGACAAAATTAGAGTTGTTATCTTTACTTATCTTTTACTTTGATTCTCAAGTAAATTCTAAGTAAAGAGGGGTAGCTATTGACACCTAATTTTGTCCCTTTTTTTTTCCTTTTATTAAAGAAGGAAATAATAATAATAATAATAATAATAATAATAATAATAATAATAATAATAATAATAATAATAATAATAATAATAAATATATGTGAAGAAACATAAAAATAAATAATAAATAATTAGGGTTATAAACTTTAGACAATCACAGGTGTTTCCACTTCTTGTTTTCCGTAATTCCTTTTCAGACTCTTTTCCAAAATATAAAAAAATAAATAAAATAAAGATATATAATTGAATTGATGGTCATGAAAATCGGTATAATGATGGTCAAATTAAATGAAAAGAAACCAAAAAGAAATGAATCAATCGTAATAAAAATCAGTATAATGGTGGTCAATTGAATAGAAAAGAAACCGAAGAAATGAATCAATGATAATAAGAATCAGTATAATTGTGGCCAATTAAATGGAAAGAAACTAAAAGAAACAGATTAATGGAAATCAATTGGCAATTATTCTCTTGCCTTTTGTAAACTACTCCCAAAAAGTCTATAAATAGTCTAAAGCAAAAGTAGAAGAGGGGGAGCACAATTTGATAGCACAAAAAATAAAATAAAAAAGAGTATAATAGACAAAAAAGGAGAAAAGTGGGGGAGAGGATTGAAAATACGAGCTCATAAGAAACTATTGTGGTAAATATTTTCTTCCCGTTCATTTTTATTGACATTATTGTTGTTATAGAGGTTTTTGTATGATTGATATATGACATTAAAAAGTTTTTTTTTTTGTTTGGCATATAAATTTTGGAATGAATTAATAAAAATTAAGTCGGTTGTAATACTACTGTTTTTATTTTTATTCGATTGTGACATCTCCTCTTTATTTTGTTTTCTTTCTTGGGTGTTAGATTTTAAACTCTTATAGTTATTACCGTCGTCGGTCTGCGCCACATATGCGCCGCTGGCTCGCGAATCTGCTCTTGAATTTTTATCCTTTACAGTTTGTAAAAGTCAAAAAGTAATAAAAGTATTTTCTTAAAATAAAACGATACACAAATCAATATACAACACATCACTCCTATTATTATTATCATTATTACTATTATTATCACCATTATGTTGTTAATTTATTTCGATATATATATAAAGTAAAATTAATAATAAAATCGATCAACACATAAATATTTTCTACCCAATAATTATGTGAGTTTTGATTTCCCTATTGCACCTGGGGATACGTATGAGCAAGGTCTTTCCCTTGTCAAATAAAATTAATAAAAAAAAAAACATTTTTCCTTCTTTTGTTAATGTAAATAATTTTTTTTATTATTCTTTTTGGGGTAAAAATAAATATATAAATACTTTGTATACAATTAATTATAGGGTAACCGTTTTAACGGTCTTTGTAGGGTGGTAATACTTCCCTACTCGTAATCGACTCCCGAATCTGAATTTTTGGTTTAAAAATCATTATTTTAGGTTTTATTCAATTTTTCCTTTAATAAAAATAAAATTGGCGGCGACTCCTTTTTCGCGGACAAACCAAACGCGACAGTGATGTAATGACTTTGGTGAGAGTCGTCGAGGCAATCCTACACGGTAACCACCGACAAACAGGTTATAAACAACATAAAATATACTTGTGTATGTACATTACAATTTATTAAAAAGTTATAGATATAAAAAACATATCTATACTTGTTATTTAAAAAATAACTTGATAAATAATTTAAAAAGAACACTAACCCTCATGTAGTAATGAGACATTAATTGGAATCTGTTATGTATCCTCGACCATTCGACCATATCATTGTTTTCCCATTCGGCGCAACCCCATGAATTGAATTGGAGCATTGTGACTCTTGAGCCTTATTACCAGTAGCAGTAAATATTGAAGGTGGGGGATTAGAGGAGATTAAAGTATGTCGTGAGGCAACAAATGCCAATGGTTGTGATTGAGAACGATTAGAAGTCGAGGAAATATTGTCTTGTGGGAAAAAACCCTGGTGCTGGCATCATCACTATAGTTGGTTCACATTGATGCACCTTATTAGGTGGGGGTGGAAGCACTACAACTTGTTGAATAGGAGGGTTGACATGTTGCTCGGTGGGATGCCGCACATGCTGTGAGTTTGGTGTAGTGAAATCGACATCTAGTGGCGATTGATCAACTGTTGCTTGTACCTGCTTGATCTTTTGGAGGCATCTATAAAAAATAAGATGAAGAAAAACAATTAGCACACACAATAGTAAACAAAATTCAAGATGTATAAAATATGATGCATCTGTTCCAAATTTTTAGCCAAATTTAGAAGATATTGGTTTAATTCTTTAGTATTGTTACATAAATATGGGTGATAATGACTTAGTAACTATCGACTCTAACTAAAAGCAACTTTATTTAAAAACCTTTTGGTAATAATGACTCACTAACTATCTACTCTACCAACTGATTATCAACTCTACAATATTAAAGAGTCTGACTCTAAAACTAATATATATATAAAAAAAACAGAATATGAAGAATTATACCAACCATCAACTGCTTGATTAACTCAAGTAGTATCAAAATTCAAAATAAGAGAACATTAATGAGATATTATCTTTCACTTATGATTATACTTACTAAATATTCAAACATCGATTGAAGAATCACCCCCATCTTCATCATCCATATCACTATCATTATCAATTGGAATATTTGGAACTAACTTCACATTGACTTTTTCGTTGCTATGTGTTTCATCATGCAAGCCAACCATTTCTTCATTTTTCAGTTAATTGTTTAACCCATGCATATCATCTTGGTATGGCAGGTCCTGATCAACGTCGTCCACCTCTACACGATCCATAGGCTTTATTTTGATAACTGCAGACCAATGACACTTGTCAATTCCCATTTGTGGATAGGGTACATAATACATTTGTCTAGCTTTTTGTGAAATTATGAAAGGTATCATAGAAATCATATTTCCGATTCATCTTGATATCTACAATATCATATTGTGTTCGAACTTTGGTTCCTCTGTTCCATTTAGGATCAAACCATTGACAACAAAACAAGGCTACCTTATGAGGCAATTTGTAATACTCCAACTTAAAGATATGTTGGATGAATCTGTAGAAATCATCTTCCCCTTCTCTAATAACCCCTTTGACATAAACTCCAATGCTTATGATTTTCTTACCCTAAGACCATGCTTTTGTGTCAATTTTGTACCCATTAATGTAATACTTATGCCAAGTTTTGACCATTGAGTCAAGACCCCAAACTAATGATAACAACTTGGGGCCGGTCACGCCATTTTCTTTATCATTGGCCTATACAAACAAGATATTCACAATAGTTAGGTGAGAAGTTCTAATTTACATACGCACGAAATCATTCTGGGAATTCCCCATGTATATCCACGTATAATGGAATTTTAGTGCAAAAAGACGCTGACAATAATGAGAGAATTGTTATAACATTATTTGGTAATTATGTAGGGTGTGTGTTAATATTTCAATGAAATTAAGTTTTATTTTAATATTTAACATGACATTTTAAAGAATCTAACTTTATATGATATTCTACTTCAATTCTAATTTATAATAATATATTTAAATATGTGAAAAACTAAAGGTTAATATGCTTAAATTACTAAAAATTCAGTATCTAACAAAAATATTAAAATATAATATAACATAATAATTATAGTAGTAATAAAAAATATTATTTATATTTATTTAAATAGGTAAGTCGGATATGCCTAAAAAACTTTTTATGTGACCTGTAGTTTGACTCTTTTTTTTTTTTTAACTAAATAGCTTTTTAAGAAGCATTGGTCTTATCTCTTTAAAAAAAAAGCTTAGGTATGACATGAGCTTGACGTAGACTAGGCTGTAGTCCCCTGTCTTTCAGATTAGCCTATTACCACCCCTAGATGAAACATAAGTAATTAGCATATCTTGTGTATGAATATAAGTCCTCTTCCTGGAAATTATGAAGGAATTTAAATACAAGTACATAGGCAATCATTTAAAAACATTTATATATACATATATTACAAGTACAAAATATTTGTATCTATACGGTACCGCATGATATACATGAGACCAAATATTTAAATATATTTTTACCAAATACTCAAATTAAAGACTCCAAAGAAACTATAACCACCAAATCAAGACAATGATCCTTGTCATGCGATGTTGATCATGTTTCCTTAGCTAGCCAACTACATCAAGAGAAGAAAAGGAAACGCCATCTTCATCTATGAACTCCTCTTTGCAGAATCTAAAATCAAAGACTAAATAAATACAAAACAAAATATAGAGCCACTACTCATGAATATATGTGAATGCAGTCTTGAGCCACCAACGTTTTAAGGACATCCTTCAATACCATGAACGTATAATCTTGTCATTTACCAGATGAATTAGAACACAGTATTTTGGACAATTAAATTTTTTAACTTTGATTCTAAGCTGACAGGTGAGAAAAGATTGTTTAAGTTGAATGAATTGGAAGAAATGAGGCTGATGACATATGAGAATGCAATTATTTACAAGTAGAGAACGAAGACCTATCACGACAAAATTTAGTTAGATGAAAGTTTCAACTGTCAACAAGTGTTACTTTTCAATTCTCGCTCGAAACTATTTCCTGGGAAATTAAAATCAAGTTGGTCTGATTCTTTTGAGATTAAGGAAGTCTCCAATTATGCAGTTGTTGACTTGATATAACTGGATCCTTGAGGTTGTTTAAGGGGAACGATCAAAGACTAAAAGCATACCTTGGAAGGGATGTTCGTAGCAAACATATATTCCTTGTACTCAGCGACCCTTGAGGTCATCAATTCTTAAGTTAATATCTGGTCATGAGGTTCAAATTCGGCATAAGGTTTAAATCCATAATTGAATCCAAATTTATTTTAAATATTCGGTTAAAATAATATGATTATAATTCAACTAATTTATTAATCGGTTGGATATTCACTCATGTTTTATTTTTGGATTTGGATTTTACCCAGTTATTATCCACTCATATTTTATTTTTGGAATTTGAACCAAAACTCCTTTTTTGGAATCCTAATTTCCTTCTCTAAATTGTATTTTACATACAATTTAAATTGAATTAGCAAGATGCTTTCTTTCTCTCATTAAATTTGTTGCTTCTTCTCTGATTTCGACGACAACAACGAGGTAGTCATTCTTAAACTCCAACTTCATTGTTCCATGTATCATTCCTCCCGTAGCACGAGTTGTCAGTAGAAATTTCACAATTTTCATGACCTTAACAAACTTTTATCTTTTCACAACCAAAAACCTATTTCCTAAAAACCATATTTTCTTTTCTTTTTTTTTTTATAAAATAAAGTTCATAACTTAAGTTTTAAAATAATGCATAAAAACATAAGTCATTTTTAATTACTTCATTTTGTACAAATTAGTCTTTTTGTTCATCTTAAGTTGTTTCTTTCTGTTTTCCTTTTGACATCTTATATAAGTTTAACCATTTTTTTCCTTTCATATTTATATAAATGTTATATAGATATTATATTTTGTCAATATTTCACCTTGTTGTAAAACATTTATTGATTTCTCATATTTTTTGTCTTTTATTTTATCTGAGGATGAATGTCAAATTTGAAGAATGTTGTTGGTTGTGGTGTAATACGGTGTATAAATTGTAATTTACATATATTCATGATTTGTTTAAGGTAATAAAAAGAAAATATGCTCAAGCTTGCTTATAGTTTTGTCATCATAGTTTCATAATGTATTAAATTCTTAAATTTAACAAGTTATATCAAGTTTTTCATATACAATGTCAAATTTTCAAATTAATTAAAAAGTACACAAATCAATTAAAAAATAATCGAATTTTAACTGATTTTGAGAAGAAAAAAATAATTTTAAAGTTGAATTTTTCAAAATCAGTTGTCTAATCAAAAATCGATTATTTACTTATTTCCAACCAGTTTTAAACTAAAAAATGAATTTAATTATAAATTTTAAACTATATAATAGTTTTTAAATGAAAATGGTTTGCCATGCCGTAGTTTTAATCCCTCCTACTCCTGCTGTAAATCTTGTGGCCGTATCTTCTAAAGATCTTAACAACAAGGGGCATCTTCCATGGTCTAGACCATTTGTTCCACTGTTCTTCGAATCATTCTTAGTAAAACTCTCATTCATCTCTTGATTTGAATCATTCTTTTGTGGCCACGTCTTGCTAATATTCGCAACTTCGTCATCGAAGATATTCAAGAGTTTTTCTATGTAAGACAAAGGAGGAGTCACTTTGGACCGATCGGGTTTATCATTGTTCCCATGTTGTGTATTGCGTCGAAGGTTATCTTCTTCTTCAGTAGAGACACCATGATCACACGCTTCTTCATTGCTGGTCTTAGTGGTGAGTTAACCATATATAACACTTTACAAAAAAATAATTTAGTGTAAAAGAAATAATTTAATTTATAAGCGTCAACCATCTAAAATCCTTTTACACTTTTATCTAATAAAAATAATAGATTTTAACATATTAGTTTAGACATTTGTTACAACTTTTTTATGAAAAAAATCATTCTTTTAAATAAATAAAAAATTACTTTTAGGAGTTTTCATCTATTTTTGTTATAGATTTTTTTTAATGATAATATCAAAAAATATCTTAAAACTGTTTAAATATGAAATTGATTTAAGTAGTTTCTCTCAAATATTATTTTTTATAATTGATTAAAAAAATGATTTTCAATACAGTTAACAAAAACAAAATAGATTTCCCTTTTTTTTTAAATTTCTAAAAATTAATCTTTAGATGGGTTCATTTATTACAGTTTCTAAATTTTTTTTATAGTATTATATCATTTTGTTATAACTTTTTTAAAAAAGAGTGTTAAAATTAATTCGTTAAATATAATATTAACTTAAATAACTTATCATAAAATATCCTTTTAAGTATATCCCTATTTACTATCGTATATTTTTTTGTTATGAAATTTTAAAATCTATCCAAAATGAAAAGCTATTTTAAATTCTTTTTTTTTTTAAATTAAAAATGTTATTGTTATCATTTTTTTACAAGATAATTTTTATTATATTAAAATCTAATAATGATTATTGAAGTTATTAAATTTTAAAATTACTTTTTTGAACTAAATTACAAATAAATTCAAAACAATTTATATTATTTTTAAATAAATCATCATAAAAATTATTTTTTAAATATAAAAGTTAAAATATTTTTAAAAAGTCTAACTTATTCAACACTATTTATTTTTTATTATAATCTCTAAAGGATCTCAACCACCATATCGAATCCTAAATTAGGCGTCAACAAAATAACACGCAAAAAAAATAAAATAAAATAAATAAATGATGCTTCCCGTATAACAAATGCCAAATTTATTATATTTAAAAAAATATGTCACCAGCTGGTGTTGGAACTCTTTTTCTTTTTGTTAAACTGCATTGTAAGTTATTTTTATATTTTATAAGGTTTTATTTATTCTGATCCCATAAGTTATAATTGTTAAACAGTTTAATATTAAGTTATTTTTATTTTAATTTTCATACTTAAGTTATAAATATTAAAACCCTTGATTATTTTTATAATTTTATTGATCTTTTTAGTCCATTTATTCGGTTTTTACATTAAAATTGAGTCAACTTTTAAATTCTAATTTGTCGTTTAATTTAACTAAATTTCATGAATGGTAGATTTATTAAGGATAAGATGAAATAAAGACAAAACCAAATTACTTTTAAGATGAATCGCCATCGTCAAATAATAATCCTCAAATATTCTTTTTCAATGAAAATAAAACACATAAATTAACTCATAACAAATCATCTATAGTTATCAAATCATAATCAATCACCAATGATTATCACTTGTCAATCCAAAAGTAGTGATTCATATTATTGTTTTATAAATTTTGAATTATTAATTTAATAACTTAATTGATAATTTTTTTAGACCGAGTGAATCAATAATAACATAAAATAATCTTTAAAGTAATTTAGAACGGAATAGATAATTTGAGAGTAATCAAACCAAAAACGAGTTTACGTGGTGAAATAGATACCGTACACCTCAAAATATTTAACTTTTAAATCAAAATAATCAAATATTTAAGGATTAATACATATAAAAATAGTTAAAAAGACTAAAATGTGTAATATTTGTAAATTAAAGGATGAAAATAAAACCAACTAAATTTAAGAAATCAAAGCGTATTGTAGTTTTATTTATTTATTGGAATTTGGAAGTTGGAACTAGGTGAAGTAAATAGAGGCAGCAAACTGAACGAGTGTTTGTGGTGTAAAAGATAAACTTCGTTGCCATGGCCGGTCGCTGCTGCTCTTTCTTCTCTCCCTCTTCTTCTGACGTTGCTACCCTTTCACACTCTTCTCTCACACCGTCACTCTCACTTTCAACTACAACAAAATTAAGAACAACAAGAAGAAGCTTCCTATGTCTAAAGAGGAGAAATGGGTCTTTGAAGCCTCTCGTTTGTGCCCTCAACAATCCATTGCAATACCGGAAGCTCGGTGATTCTGACCTTAACATCAGTGAAATTACTCTTGGTACTGTAAGTCCCTTTGAATTACATAGCTAGATAGTCACCACTCACCACAGCTCTAACATCCACAGAATTATTATTATTATTATTATTGGAATGTCCGTCCATCTTTTATTTTTAATTGTTGGATATATATCTTATAATGTTTAATTGTATAATGCTTTTTTTTTTTTAATAATTTAATTGCATAATGTTTTAATTTATTTCACTTGCTTCAATTTCATAATATCTATGTTATGTATACATGAAGTGATAGTTTAGTGTAAGAGTCTTAAAAGACAAGTAGTGTTAATTTAATAATGGTTTTCCATTCCTCCAATTTTCTTTAAATAATAATATCTATGTTATTTGAAAAAAATTGTGTTATTAAGGACAAATTTGTACAAAAAAATGTCCTACCAAAATTGATAGCTACTTTTAGAGTTTCATTTATAATATGGCATATATTATTGTTTTATTATTATGATGATGATGATGATGATTTTAGTGTTGTGGCATGTTGTTGATTGATTAGTGGATTGTTTTAGATGACATTTGGGGAGCAAAACACAGAGAAAGAAGCTCATGCCATACTCAACTATGCATTTGAGCATGGCATTAATGCTCTGGATACTGCTGAGGCTGTAAGTTCTTCAACGCTTAATCTGCATTTGCTTCATTCTATTTTATTTTCCACTTGTACAACAACTCTTGTTGAAATTGAAGTATTTGGATGACATTTTTATAAAAAAAATAAAGGCAAGATCATTAGATGTAATGATTATTTTATTTGAAGTCCATCAAGTTTATTAGTTTGTTTCAGCTGTGATATTTAATATTATGCAAGTTTCACTTTTTGGATGAATAAGAACTCAGTCAACTCATAAAACACACAACACAACACAATACATGTGATTTTCGATTATTGTTGTAGCTCCCATTTACTTTGAGGAAATGTTTCCTATTTTCATTTTCTAAAGTTTGTGTTAATTTTACTTGATAATTAGGAGGTTAAGAGACTTTTGAAGTGAAGAATTATCTACATTTCTAGATACAATGAAAATGTCAAAAAACTATTTTTATTATTTATGAAAATGCATCTTTATTAACTAGCATTTCAACTTCTCTCCATGTAAAATTACACATGTATCATTGATAATGATGGAAATGCAACTACAAATACATACTCAATTTTTTGAATTTTGGAACCTATGTGCTCTATTTTAATCCTTTTTCCTTACTGGTTTATTTTCTTTACCTAATTATGTTCTTGCAATCTACTTTACTTTTTCTAATCCAAGGTACTTTACTTTATGTTTCTGATCAAATTTCTTTTGTTTTGCACTTTGCAGTATCCAATTCCAATGAAGAAAGAGACACAAGGAAGCACTGATCTCTATATCGGTAGCTGGCTGAAATCTCAATCTCGTGACAAGGTATTAGTTGTTCAGTTCACAACTCACTCTATTTTTTTTTTATGTACTTTTAAGACAGAGACAGTTAAAATTAAAAGCATATGACTCAATTACTTCCAATCACATGTGAAATAATGTCATTAAGATTAGACAATTTTTCAAATAGCAGCTGTCATTTTCTTCAGCCTATGGTACTTCCAATATGTTGTTTTTTTAATTTGAGTGGAATTAATGATTAATATGATTTAATTTGTCACATTTTTCTACATATAACAATCTAACCCTGAAGCTAGATTGAGATTTGGCTTTCAGTTATTTTGGAAGATTTTTTACTGAAATCATGCTTTGTTGAGCTTACAGTTTGAAACTATTTTTTTCCCTCTTTGTGGATAGATTATTTTAGCAACAAAAGTATGCGGTTATTCTGAGAGATCGAGTTACTTACGCGACAACGCAAACATTTTGCGGGTTGATGCTGCAAATATCAAAGAAAGTGTGGAGAAAAGCCTTAATCGCCTTGGGACTGATTATATTGATCTGTTGCAAATTCACTGGTGAGTTTACAGATTGTAAGCATTGATATGATGCTTATTAATTACTTGATTTTCCATTTTCATTCAAAATGGACAATTCTTCCTTATCTTTTTTCTTATCAGTTCAGTGCATTGGATTGATGATGATACATTAGTAGGGAGTATGTACACATTTACATGAATTTATGTCATATAGATCGGGTTTTCACTGCTAGTAGTTACTTCTAAAATTGTTCCAGTTAAACTAACCAAGGTTAAATATGAACAGATGTAAGGTGAGACCATAAGATTGAAAAAACATTTGATAAACAACCAATTATATGAATCTCTGGTATATATAATTAAGGGTAATAACTGTATTACAGTAATATTTACTATAATGTAAAACATAACTTTATCCAGAAAATTACTACAAGTTGGTACGACGAAGACATGCTATTTCGACAATAATTTTCATTATATACTATTTACCTGATGTAGTCAGACAAGTTCCAAATTGTTTCCTAGTGTCCTTCTTGAACAAGAAACCTAAACTACTTTTTGAATTTTTAATTTCTGAATATATGATTTTCTGCTTCATTATAGGCCAGATCGCTACGTTCCATTGTTTGGCGATTATTCCTATGATTCTTCCAAATGGAGGCCTAGTGTGCCGTTTATTGAACAGTTGCAAGCTTTTCAAGAACTTATCAATGAAGGAAAGGTGACTGATTCCTAATATGCTTCATCTTTTCTACATTCCGAAACTAGTTTGATAATTGGTTTTTGTTTTCACATAGAGAAGCGGATCACTTATTTGTATAATTCTATATTATGATCTTAATATAATGTTCATTCTATTGTACATGTTTATGACATTCATTTTCTTTGAATTTTTGCATGTATATCAGGTACGTTACATAGGCGTTTCAAATGAGACTTCATACGGAGTGATGGAGTTTGTCCATACAGCTAAAGTCGAGGGACTTCCAAAGATTGTCAGTATCCAAAACAGCTATAGCTTGCTTGTGCGAAGTCGTTTTGAAGGTAAGTACAACTCTCATATCAATGACATCTCATTCATTTATCGGAAAAAAACCACATAGCACCTTAAGTTTAAAAAGTAATACATATTGATCCTTAGAGAGTCGAAAATAAAATTAGTCACATGATTTGAGTGTGACAAATTTCTGTTAATGTTTGACGGAAAGTTACACTGAAAGAACCAAATCACATACTTTCAAAAGTTTAAAGAATTTGTTGCACAATTTTATAGATCCAAGTGTACCATGACCCTAATAAGTTAGAGTGTGGAAAGTGGACTTTTCCCTTTTTGCAAGCTTCTTTTCAAGTTCTTTGTTGGTTAAATGTTTTTTCAGTTGATCTTGTGGAAGTTTGCCATCCAAAGAATTGCAACATTGGCTTGCTGGCCTATTCACCACTTGGAGGTGGAGCACTCACAGGAAAATATATAGATACAAATTCAGAAGCTGCAAAAAGTGGAAGATTGAACCTCTTCCCTGGTTACATGGAAAGATATAACAAATCGATTGCACGGGTACACGGAAATTCTAGTTCTTGTATTTAGAGTTTAAACTTTACTCTGAACTGTGGTAACAATATAAGCAATTAACAATTTCCCTTTGTTTTTTCATGTTTGGATTTCAGGAAGCAACTATTAAGTATCTTGAGTTGGCCAAGAAACATGGTTTAACACCTGTTCAGCTTGCGCTTGGATTTGCGAGAGATCGTCCGTTCATGACGAGTTCGATTATTGGTGCAACTTCTGTGAACCAACTAAAAGAAGACATTGATGCTTTTACAACAACTGAACGGCCTTTACCAGCAGAAGTCATGGCAGACATTGAAGCTATCTTCAAGAGATACAAAGATCCCACCATTCTTTAAAGACTGTAACACCTTTTATTTTTTGGAATTATTTAATCACTTCCATTGACTTAATCTGTTCCCCATACATATTGAAACTAGGGTGTATAAAACTGACTACATTACTTATTAAAAAATAGTTCAAATAACTTTGTACACTGTATTTTCTATTGAGATAATGATGCAATTGTTCAAAATGATGGTCACAAGACAACCATCTAATCGATTTATTAAAAAAAAGACTCTCAGAGGTTGGAACTTCTGATGAGCAATGGATAGGTTCAGAAGTTTGCTGTTGCTCAAGAATATCAGCAATAACAAGTGTTGGGTCTTCTGGAATGGCCACTACTTTTGATGGCTTCTTCGGGTGGCTCAACTTTTGTTGACGTAACAGGTGTCTTGGCTCCAAAAGATGGCAAAACTGATCCCAAGTTCGGTTGGCCTCGGCCAGATCTTTGCCTCCACTTGACAAGTCCTTTTCCAAACCTGCTTTTTCTACTAACTTGTTTTCAAACAGGGAGGGGCTCCTATATAGGTCAATGCGTTTGCAAGAAAAGATGTTGATTTGAGCGGTTAGTTGACTGGATTGAAGGGATGACATCTATGTATCCTTAAAGATCTTCTGCAACTTCTAAGCAAGGGATGTCATCTTTTCTTGAATCTCCTTTTTCCTTACCACCTAACTTGTTCTTTCCTCTTCAAGGGAATTATAAGAGAATTGGAGACAAGATTTTTGCTATTACAGTTAGTTTAGCCGTTGCAAGTCATGAGCTACATAATCATAACGTTCCTTGTAGCTGTTATACTAGTGAGGAAGTTCGTTGAGTTGCTAGCCGATTCAGTTAACAATCTCTTGTAGTGCTTGTGGTACCCGTTTGACTATGCCTAACTTGATTTGACTAGAGATGTTTTCAAAACGACTACTTTATCCTATATA
Organism: Cicer arietinum; assembly: GCF_000331145.2. NCBI lineage: Eukaryota > Viridiplantae > Streptophyta > Magnoliopsida > Fabales > Fabaceae > Cicer > Cicer arietinum. The sequence continues at coordinate 49,399,785 of NC_021163.2, read as the reverse complement.
TTGGTATTTCAGCTATTATTGTTACATCTCATTGCTATTTGTGATTCTCGATGGGGGAAGAAACAAGAGGGTAGGAGTTAGTGTTGGAAAAGTATTAGCTCATTCTTCTTCGATCACCTTGGTTCCTGAACAATAGGCAACAGGGAGGAGGAGTTGTTTCTTTATGTGTTGAGGAGCTACCAATCTGTTATGAAAAAATCAATTCAAATTATGAAGGGATGTATCTTGATAAAGCATCAAATGTAAAGAAAGAAGTATATCAGAGTAAGAAGTAGTAAAATATGTTATAAGAAGGGGGAATTTGAATTGTGACCTTTTAAAAAGATAATTTTAGATGATGCACACAAGAGCATGTTGAATATTCATCCAAGGACAACTAAGATGTATCAAGATTTGAAGTAAATTTTTTGGTGGCCTTGGTGAAGAAAGAAGTGGACGAGTACGTGACGAGGTGTTTAACTTGTTAGAAATAAAAGGTGGTGCATCAAGTACCTAAGGGGTGTAACAATCACTTGATGTGCTAGAGCAGAAATGAGATAGTATTTCCATTGATTTTGTTGTGGTTTTACCCAAAATGCAAAAGAAGAATGATTTCATTTGAACGATTGTTGATCGTTTGACTAAGCCTGCTCCTTTTCTATCGGTAAAGGAAACTTACAATGCGAGAAAGTTGGTTAAGATTTATATGGCCGAGATTGTAAGATTTCATAGAGTACCTTCAAGTATTGTATCGAACAGAGATTTTTTGGGGAGCTTTGCATGAGACATTGGGGACATAGTTGAGGTTGAGTTTTTCTTATCATCCATAAGCTTAATGGTAAAACGAAGAGGACAATTCAATTGGTGGAGGATGTGTGTTTTGCATGGTCGTGGAAGTTAGGATGATCTATTATAGTTTGGTATGTGCGCAAGTGTCGTACACGAGTTACGATGATAAATGTCTTAGACTATTTGAGTTTGATGAAGGTGATGATGTGTTTCTTCGCTTTACGCCTACGACGAGAGTTGACCAAGTCATTAGGTTGAAGAAACTAACCCCAAAATTCATTAGACCTTATTATATTTTGTCTTGTGTGGGGCCAATAGCGTATCAGTTCGCATTGTCTCGTTTATTGTCTATATTACATGTTGTGTTTAATGTTTAGAATTATGAAAGTACATTTTCAAATTTGTTTAATGTGATTGAATAGATGTTATCTAGCTAGATGATAATTTATCTTTTGAGGTGCCTCATGTGAAGATCCAAGACATGAAGATTAATCAACTGAGGAAAAAAGAAATTTCTTTAGTCAAAGTGGTTTGGAATCAAACTACACAAGATGTGATCTTGGAGCTCAAGGATAAGATAAGTGAACATTATCCAGAACTATTCAAATATGTTTAGTTTTAAGGAATAAATTATTTTAATAGTGGAGTAATGTAAGACATTTGTGTATGATAGATTTTTATGTTGTTTATTTATGGATTTTGTGATAATTATGGATTACTTTTGTTGTGATTAAAATTAATTTAGGGTGAAATTGTTTTTATTTCTAAATTTATATAATAAGTGTTAGATATCTTTAAATTTTGAAAAAACATTTTATCAGTTTATGAGTAATCGGATAAATTTAATGTAGTTTAATTTTTAAACGAATTCATAATTTAAAGAAAATCAAAATGTAATATCTTGACATTATTTATAATCTATATGAAGTGAGATATATATTTTTTTAGGGAAAATTATTAATTTTGATTATAATAATAATCTTGTTGATTATCAGATAAAACTTATTATAAGCCAAATTCTATTCGCACATTTTTTCAGTAACGAGTTTTACTATTTAGTAGAATTATTTAAAATGTTAATGGATAATTTTCAAGTCATTTATGATGGGGGACAAAAAGTGACTTGTCATGATTTTTGTGACAGTAGTAATGATGGTGTTTTAATTAATTAATTTTGGTTATTAATTAAATAAAGTGAGAATAAATACATATGCACGTAAAAACTATAAATGTTCCTGAGCCTCCCTCCTCTCACACATGTCATTTTTCATCTTCGTCATTTTCTAGAGAGAGAAACAGAGCTTGTGTTAGAATTAAATTTTAGAGTTTGAGGGAGATTGATGAGTATTTGGGCGAAGTTTCAAAAGGAGAAGTGTATGGTTTTTCTTGGTGGAGCTTTTGATGTACTTAAAGTGGTAAGATTTTTCATCTTTCTCGGTCACAACCATGGTATTGTTTGGGTAAATGGATTTTCAATTTTTCTACTTTAAAATCCTTGGTTTTGTGAAGGTGTTGGTGTGTTGAAAATATCAAATACATTTTCCCCTTTTGATGATTGAGGCCATGACCATGTGTGTGTCGTTGGGTGAGTTATTGTTCAAGTTTTCTTTCTAAACTATTTGGATTTGTGTTGTTGATACTTGATACTGTGTTTGAAAAGAGATCAAATTTTTTCGTTCATTTTCATGTTGGTCGAAGATCATGGTAAAAAGGAAGTTTTTGTTGAAGTTTCTTGTTTATAAAGTGTTGGAAATGATGAAAGATAATTGACATTGATGATGGTTTTTAATGTGTGAATTGAAAAATGAGAAGTCCCACATTGGAGGGAACACACTCATTTATGACCTTTATAAGGAGTTAGTTTCACAATTGGGTTGGGCCCCAAGGGGCACTGTTGTACTAGAAAAAGGTGTTACTGCTAAACAGGTTTGGGATGCTTTAAAATATTCTCCTGAAATGAAACAACTGCACCATATTCTCCTGAAATGAATGGTAAATCTGATTGCTATGTGAAGAATAGACACCTGGGGTTTGCTATGTGAAGAATAGACACCTGGGGTTGTCTGGCTTATGTCAGAATCCCCAATTGGGTATGCAATAAACAGCAAAGCGTATAGGTTTTATGACCTAAACGCGAAATTGATCATAGAATCAAATGATGCTGACTTCTATGAAGATAAATTCCCTTTCAAATCAAGAAATAGTGGGGGCAGCGGACCAAGTCAAGTTCCTGTAACAACGAGCACTGAAAGCAACAAACAAGACGAACAGAAACTCGAAGGAGTAAGAGAGTAAGAGTTGCTAAAGATTATGGACCAGAATACATGACCTACAACATATAAGAGGATCCTGCGAACATTCAAGAAGCTATAAACGATGAGATGGATTCTCTAGAATCTAACAAGACCAATAGGTTGTAAATGGATCTTGAAAAAGAAACTGAAACCCGATGGATCTGTTGATAAATACAAGGCTCGCCTCGTAGCCAAAGGTTTCAGACAAAGAGAGAACATAGATTTCTTCGACACTTTCTCACCAGTCACTAGACTAACATCCATTAGGGTAGTACTTATATCACTTGCGGCTATTCATAACCTGGTGATACACCAGATGGATGTTAAAACAACCTTTTTAAACGGTGAACTGGAAGAAGAAATCTACATGGAGCAACCTGAAGGTTTTGTAATTCATGGCTACAATGAATAATTCTAAAACTAACTTGCGAATATATCAACACAAAAACTATCCTTGATCTGACAACTCAGACCAATTACCCCGACGCATGATCAGATAACGACTCCCAACTTACAGTTGGCCTACAATCTATAACCAAGGTTCCACAGCTCCCAAAGAAAACCAAACCTATGCTCTGATACCACAATGTAACACCCTGTTTTTCAAAGCGAGGGTATATTTTTTTTTTTTGAAAGAGATTAAAAGGAATTAAAATAAAACAAAGAATTAAATCAGGAAAATGCCTTTGGATAAATAATTGAGTCATTATAATTTACAAACAGCGGAAGAGTTTCTCCAATTATAAATCCAAAACATTTACACAACAACAAATGGTACATGGAACCCATTCAAGTAAAAAGTCAAACTGACAATATTAGTATAAGTACAGTTTTCCAAACTAAAAATACTCCAATCCAAAAAGAAGGACACCTAGTTCCTATACATCATCCTAATCTGATCATCCTACCAAAAAGCTATACACCCTGAGTATCTCCACGCGCCCCGTGAGATCCTCCTAATGTAACTGCAATCACGCGTTCCCATCTCCATTCCCGTCCGTAGGGTACGAACCGGTAGGACCGTCCTGACTCTCATCTGAGGGCAAAGCCCAGATTTCCACAATAATTGTAAAGGGTCACCAACCGAAATTAACAGATAACACATAACATTTAAGTTTTAAATGCACAAAATAACCTTTCAACTAAGCATGCACCTTAAAAGGATTTTCCATATGCTAAAAGTTCATATAATGCTTGCCAATTAACAATGAACTCAAAATGAAGTTCTCAAACCATCAAGTAATACATAACTGACCAAAGCATTGATAAATCAATTGAGAAATCGATTATCTAACTCAAAATAAGGACTTTTGCTGAGCCAATCGATTGCCAAATCGATTTGGTCAGTTCTGCTGAGTTTTTGCATGACCAAATCGATTTCTAAGTCGATTTTGTCAGTTCTGATGAGTCCCTGGGTTGCCAAATCGATTTCCAAATCGATTTCGGCAGTTTTGCTGAGTTCCTGCCTCTCTGCCAATCGATTTCCAAATCGATTTCTTAAAAGATTTTGAAAGATATATTTATACAATCGATTGGCAAATCGATTAGGTCAAAATGGTGAACTTCCTGCAACTCATCCAATCGATTGGGAAATCGATTTCCCTGATCGTTTTTCCAAAAATTCATGCATTTACTCAAGTCATTCCTAATCAAGTTCACAACCTAACACTTAGCAATTCCTACACGATTACCACGGCAATTGGGATCTCGATAACCATCATACTTACACACAACAATCAACACATAACACTTAGCATTTTCAACGCAATTACCACGACAATTGGGATCTCGATAACCATCATACTTACACACAACAATCAACACATAACACTTAGCATTTTCAACGCAATTACCACAACGACTCAAATTCAAATCACTTAATCATAAAACTCAAATCAACCACGACTCGCGTGCCAAGCACCCTAATGCAATGCGTATATGCCAAAATGCATGGACTCGGAATTCCAAACCAAAACCCTCCTCGAAGGGCCGTAAATCATAATCGTACCGCCTATCGCAGGCCAAAGTACCAATTACCGAGGTGCCACCTATCACGGGTCAGCACGATTTACTAAAATGCGTAAATCATAAACGTACCACCTATCACGGGTCAGTACAGTTTACCGAGGTGTCACCTATCACGGGTCAACACGATTTACTAAAAGAAAAAGCGGAAATCGTAAATGTACCACCTATCACGGGTCAGTACAGTTACCATGGTGTCACCTATCACGGGTCAACACGATTTACTAAAAGAAAAAGCGGGAATCGTAAATGTACCACCTATCACGGGTCAGTACAGTTACCATGGTGTCACCTATCACGGGTCAACACGATTTACTAAAAGAAAAAGCGGGAATCGTAAACGTACCGCCTATCACAGACCAGTACTGTTTACCGAGGTGCCACCTATCACGGGTCAGCACAATCCACCAAAAATGTAAATCGTAAATGTACCACCTATCACGGGTCAGTACAGTTACCATGGTGTCACCTATCACGGGTCAACACGATTTACTAAAAGAAAAAGCGGGAATCGTAAACGTACCGCCTATCACAGACCAGTACTGTTTACCGAGGTGCCACCTATCACGGGTCAGCACAATTCACCAAAAACGTAAATCGTAAACGTACCACCTATCACGGGTCAGTACAGTTTACCGAGGTGTCACCTATCACGGGTCAACACGATTTACTAAAATATAAATCGCAAACGTACAACCTATCACGGGTCCGTACAGTTTACCAAGGTGTCACCTATCACGGGTCGACACAATTTACCAAATGAAATGCATGAGCATACACAGACTCCATTCACAACAATCGTTAAGCAAATGCAGATATTAAAAGATTCCCCATTTTTAATACCCATTTAACTTAAACGACCTTCAAACAACATTAATTAAATAAGTCATTAAGAGATTCCCCGTTCTTAATACCGATTTAACTTAATGATTTTCAAAACAAAACGTTAAGCAAACAGTCATATTAAGAGATTCCCCATTCTTAATACTCATTTACCGAAACGATTTTCAAAAACGATAGTTAAGTAACCGAGACATTAAGAGATTCCCCATTCTCAACGCCCAGTTAACTTAAACATTTTCCTCAAATACACATTAAGTAAACCGAGGTATTAAAAGATTCCCCATTTTTAATACCCATTTAACTTAAACGACTTTCAAACAACATTAATTAAATAAGTCATTAAGAGATTCCCCGTTCTTAATACCGATTTAACTTAATGATTTTCAAAACAAAACGTTAAGCAAACAGTCATATTAAGAGATTCCCCATTCTTAATACTCATTTACCGAAACGATTTTCAAAAACGATAGTTAAGTAACCGAGACATTAAGAGATTCCCCATTCTCAACGCCCAGTTAACTTAAACATTTTCCTCAAATACACATTAAGTAAACCGAGGTATTAAAAGATTCCCCATTTTTAATACCCATTTAACTTAAACGACTTTCAAACAACATTAATTAAATAAGTCATTAAGAGATTCCCCGTTCTTAATACCGATTTAACTTAATGATTTTCAAAACAAAACGTTAAGCAAACAGTCATATTAAGAGATTCCCCATTCTTAATACTCATTTACCGAAACGACTTTCAAACAACATTAATTAAATAAGTCATTAAGATAATTTAATTTATTTAACGACGAGTAATTCTAAACGGTATCCAAACACCCTTTTGATCATATAAACTCCAAAATATTATTAACTTTGGCTAAAAAGCCTCCGAGCCAAAATTCAAAATACACAAAATACATAAAGTACACTTTAAAATTACGGGTCTTACAAAATCATTGCTGAATAAACCTATTAAAGATGAAAATAACCTAAAATCTTAGTCAATTGAAACTAGTGCAATTATTAGACGAGCTACATTGACTAAGAATCAAATTGGACTAGAATAAATCTAGTAAAGACTAAAATTACCTAAAATCTTAATCCATTGAAAATAGTTCTCTTATCGGATAAACAACATTGACTAAGAACCAAAATGGACTAGAATAGATCTATTAAACACCAAAATCACCTGAAATCTTAATCAATTGAAACTAGTGCACTTATTTGACGAACAACAATGACTAAGAACAAAAATGGACTAGAATAAACATGGTAATGACCAAAATGACCTAAAATTTTTAATCCATTGTAACTAGTGCACTTATTGGACGAACTACAACCTAGTATGGAGCATTGGCACGCTATCGATAGAGTCATGAGATACCTTAAAAGGACCATGAGTCTCGGATTACACTATCAAAGATTTCCTGCCGTCCTTGAAGGATACAATGATGCTGATTGGAACACCCTATCAGATGACTCCAAAGCTACCAGTGGCTATGTTTTCAGCATAGTCGGTGGTGCTGTATCATGGAAATCGAAGAAACAGACAATATTGGCTCAGCCCACCATGGAGTCTAAAATGATAGCACTAGCTAATGCTAGTGAAGAAGTAAGTTGGTTGAGATGCTTGCTAGCAGAAATCCCTTTGTGGGATAAACCGTTACCAGCTGTGTTGATCCACTGCGATAGTACCGCGGCTATTGCAAAAATTGAGAACCGTTATTATAACGGTAAGAGACGACAAATACGTCGTAAGCACAACACTGTTAGAGAATTACTTTCGAAAGGAGCTGTTATTGTGGATCATGTACGCACTGATGAAAATTTAG
>NC_021163.2:49371822-49391212 GCF_000331145.2 Cicer arietinum | reverse complement strand
AGTTTTTTAACATATGGAAATTAATTATTTATTTAATTAATTAATTGCTTGCGTTATGTCACATATTACGAAACTGCCATCCACAAGGTCAAAGTCAATGTTCTGATTCATTCAAACCCTAAACAGACTAATCTTCTGTCCTTTGCTTAGTCAAAACCCTAATTTGACTTAGCTTCAGTTACTTGCCACGTCAAAACCCTAAAGTTGAGTCTTTCCCACGTTTTGACTATTGCCCGGTCAAGAAGCCTAGTCAAGTCACGTTTCCTAGTTCTGAGGCACGTTCCTGGTGACCAGCTAATGGACTTCGTGCTCTTGGATCCCCCTTTTTTCTCAGATCCAGTTGCTGAACTCGTCTATAAATAGAGAGCTCACCTCACTTGGAAAAGCACACCAAAAACTCTCCGTATCTGAGGCTTTTCTCATTTCTCCCCCTTATATTCTTCTTCTTCTTCTTATTTTCTTGAGTAGCCTCCGTGCTATATTTGAGTGTCAGTCAATCGACTGGCATATTGATGGTGCAATTCTAGAACGGTTTTCTACAGTGCAGTAGAACTCCGATACAGTGAATCTGGGCTGTTTTATCCTGGGGACTTCGTGGTTGATAGTCTGCCTTGCACAATTTTGGGCAGTGCCTCAAAACGTCTTAAAGAGAGCGACCTAGTCTGTGACTCAACCCAGTAATATTTTCGGTGGCATAAATTGTTTTCAAAGGTTTTCGAATTTCAAAAACAACATAAAGTCACGTTTTCAAAGATGTTGTTTATGTTAAGAAAGGAGATTGAAGGAAAATGATTTTCTCACTTAGGATTTTGAAATAAAGAAGTAATTATGTTGCTGTTGTTGATGGAGATTAAATGAAAATGAAGAATCAGAATTGATTAGTGCGTCCAAAAAGAATTCAATGTTGGTCATTGAAGATCAAACATTTCTCTAATTCAACATTTTTTCATCGTGTAAAGTCAAGTAACTACTTCTATAAATACAACAAGTACTTCACATCTCAAATGACTCTTTTTTTCAACGGATACATTTTCAAGATACATTTTGAAGAACTTCCTTCAAGAGGGATATCCTTCAAGAGGGATAAGGTGATGATTTTGTCCAAATTGCTGAAATTTTTCATATTGACAATGAATTGAAAAGTGCATCCATTATTTTAGTTTTTTAATATAAAAAAGATCTAAGACTGAGTTTATAAATTGAATATTTTATCAAAAATTTGAAATATCAAAAGAGAGAAACAAAAAAATTCATATTCTAAAGAATATCTTAGAAAATGATATTCAAATTGTAATATCATCTTTTAGGAGAGTTAACTGACATCTCTATCAATCAATCTAGTATAATCACAATTAGTTGTAAATGAATTATGATACTTGAATTGATATAAAATTTAAATCGTAAAATACTCTTAATAAGAGTTAGAATTTTATGACAAATTTTGTGTCAAGCCGCGCATAAACTTGTATTGTTGTAAATCAGTCAAATAATGGCTACCTCTATTGAAATAAAGGAAAGTATGAAGAAACGAATAAACACTTGGTTCCTCAATAGGTAGTTTCTATAAGACATTATAATACAAGTCACCTAAAGAGATTGGATAATACTCAATGCTTGGAGAGGAAGCAAACAATATCTAGCTTGGAGAATCTTAGATAATACAAGTCACCTGAAGAGATTGGATAATACTCAATGCTTGGAGAAGAAGTAAACAATATCTAGCTTGGAGAATCTTAGATAATACTCAGAGCCTTGAGAGGTTGACTGTACCTCACGACCTTCTCGCCTCCCTCTTTTCCACTGTTGGAAATCTGACGAGTTTTTGCCTTCTGTGGGATTCGAGTCCGGTACCTAGGGGATAAGTACCGCCTCCACACAGTCCCACTACCAATTGAGCCAAGGGGTTCTCACAAACAACATATTCGATTAAATTCCAATTTTTTTTAAGCTCAATTGGTAGTGAGACTGTGTGGAGGTGGTACTTATCCCCTAGGTATCGGGCTCGAATTCCACGGAAGACAAAAACTCGCCAGATTTCCAATAGTGGGAAAGAGGGGGGCGAGAAGGTCGTGAGGTAGCATAGCCGGTAACAGTAATGGTCGGGGTGTTACATAAAATACTAGAGAAAAAACTATTTCTAAGGGAAACATTAGATGTGACATCAGTTTTTGCGAAGTCATATAAAAATATATGTATTTTTCTGATCCATTATCTCTTTATTCTTTATTTTTGTATTTTAATGTCTTATCTTCTACCTTATGTCAATTGTTTGTGTTAAATTGAAGACATGATTTTGGTAAAGAATTTATTTTAAAACAACAAAAAAAATTTTAAAATAGACAATATAATCCAAACCCTCATTGTTTTCTATTTTACGGTACCTTCCATTAAATCATCAGAGTCAAATTTCTTGTGATTGATCACTTTACTATGCAAGAGCTGAAAAATATTGATAGATAATTTGATTTCTCTTGTACTGTAACCTGATTCCTACTTTTTAATTTTATATCAAAATTCATTCCTAATTCATTTGCTTTCAAAAGTAGGAATGATTAGAAGTAATTTTTTACGAACAAAAATTATATAAGTAAATAATTGTGAAAACAAATATGCTACTTTATAATTTTAACTTCACAATAATAATCGTTTTGTTTAAAATCTTGTTTTTTTAAATAAAAACTTTCTTTTTTTGTTGTTGTTTAATCACGTTTCTATGATATTTTGAATAATGGCTTTAAAATCTCATTAGTAAGAAACCAGAGACAGAAAAATATAAATAAATAAGAAATCAAATTATCTGTACAATACATAATTAATATTCTAATATATATCTGGATGTTTAGATACTAACTTGAGTAGTTCAACAAAATATTTAAACACATGATTAGTCTACAATATAACTAGAAGTTGAAATAAACCTCAATAACCTATATTGTTGGTTGGTCTCGTAAAACTTCTGATTGTCACTTTCTAATTTCTTCAATGAAAACAATTGATGATTTAAACATTTCCCTTGGAAAAAAAAATCAATCAGAAGAGAAGAATTAGAAAAGAAGTTTTAGAACCAATCATAATGACTGATGCAATTCATGTAACGATAGAAAGCATTTAAACATCTTTGTGACTAACCAAGACAAAAAAGTCGTTAACTTCAATTATATATATATTTGTGTTTTATTTCTGTTTGAATGTAGGTGAACACAATCTAGACGAAGTCACCGTTGTGTCTCTCATCATGTTCCAAAATGCTAGAGGATTAGTGTACACATATTGTCACCGTTATAAAACAAATGTTGCCATGTGTATGCCTTTAATTTTGTTGATTCCACAAATACTTTTCTTTTGTTTTTGTTTTATGTGTTGCGATTATTTTTTGCATAGCATGGATATCATAGTTGCATAATCTAGATTATGGCTATTTGTATTAAATGTGAACAATTCGATACCGCTAATTTTGTGGTTTTGCTTTATTTTTTATAATGTCAAATAGGGGAAATAAGTGTAAAATTTGTATTAAAGTTTCAAAGATTAAAGTTAAAGAATTGAAAATTTGGTATCAAATGCATTCACACTAACGACACAATTTCAGAGGGAGTATTCCAATTGCGAATTTTTCTTTCCAACTATTTGAGAAGTTCATCAACAAATTTTTCACAAAGATGAAGTAGCTTTTCAAGAGTTTCTTGCTAGTAGTTTAGAAAGAAATAGGCTTTCTTCTATGATTTATGGTGTTAGTATAAATGAAAAAAAGGAATAAAATATTACAAAAACAATAATGTAATCTAAGTTTATTCCCTTTGATAACTTATGTATTGTCTGCTAAAAAACACATCACTCTAAAATATCTTGTCCTATGCTAACCACATGGAAAGACAAGAAAACTTTTAAGGCTAATAAATGAGGACCTAATAAAATGTGGGTACCAAAGAAAACAATTGTTTATGTTGTAGATGTTCCAAGAAGCCAAATTAAAACATGAGTCATGGTGCTTGGTTAGTAGATGCTTGCAACATATGAAAGACAAAAGGTCTATGTTCCAAGACCTAAACTTGACAAACATAAGCTAAGTAACTTTTGGAGAAAAATACAAAGGTCAAATAATTGGAAACAAAAATAATAGAAGAATATGGAGTATCAGAAGAACCAGAACTACCAAATGAACCAAAACTGTTAGTGGAATCAGACATATCAATAGAATCATAATTATCTTATGAACCATAATTACCTAAAGAACCTGATACATTAGCAACACCAGAAATGTCAGATGAGAAATCAGAAATCAGAAATCAGAATCAAGTTCATCAAGACTGCAAACATGGATGGGAATACAAATCCCTTCATTCAGAACCTCTTATCAAAGGATATGCAACTCATAATTTGAAAACCAAAAAAGAATGACCAATAGGGTTTTCATAGTGAAATTGAAACAATTGACATATAGGTTATATTTTTCTCTTTATTATTCTTGCCCTAATGTCTTAGTGACAAAACCTTTAATTTCAGAGTAATCCCTAATTCCTTAGTGGATTTAAGATTAGAAACCTTTATGGTACAAAAAATTTCTTTTCAAAACTACTACCTTTGCAACAAATTTAATTGGTTTTATGACCTGCATCTATTCCTAGACTATAATATCATTAATTTATCATCTCAAACATTCGTAAAGTCCACTTCCATTTCAAAATACAAATCGTAGAACATTTTAAAGTTGACCAAGCAATAAAATCATTAAGCACAAAAATGAGAGAAGTAATTCAATAAACTCATTCATATAACTAGAAATCAAATTAGAAAAATAAGAGTTTCATCTTGTTACACTCATCCCTAACAAATATGGTTTAGTTACTCATGATAGAGATTAGAGAAGAATTATCTTTACAAGAAAGATTCTTGATAAAACTGTTCAAATGGTGTTAGAAACCGTGATCTCAGAGTTTTTCTGCTAGGGCACAAATCTCCAAACTTTTCAATAGCAAAAAAGATGCATAAAAAGTGAGAAAATCGTGATTTAATGTGCTCTGATGCATGTCGCGCGCCCCAGGCGCGCTTCAAGCGTACAATATCTTCTATCTAGTGTTTAGTGTATTTTTCTCCTCTTTGGAGTCTGAATTTGATTTTGGTGTTTTCATGAAAGTTGTAGTTATGGACCGTAGCTTTCATTGATACTTGGTTTGAATCTAATTAGATATCTATAACTCCATATATGGCTGAAATACTCCACATAGGTCATGTTGATTTCTCACCAAAATTCAGCATTGCACTAAAACAAAGAAACAATGCAAAACTACGAAAAATCTCTACTTAATCAAGGAAATAAGAATATAAACATTTCATTAAATCCAAGAACTAGAATAAAAAAAATATATCAAATAACTCCTTAAATTAACTAACGATTGAAGATAAATAAGACTAAAAACAATGAAAAATATGTATACGATGAAGAGTCATCATAATCCCCAACTTAATCTATTGGTTGTCCCCAATCAACAATAAATTTCAGATTTGATACAGTAAAAATCAAACTTAAACTCAATTTCTCAAATCAAAATCAATTCTAAATATTAAAGCTACTATAAAATATTCATCATGCTCCATGGTTGCTTACGAAAAAACAACAAAATTTATCACTCAAATCCTAGAACATGCATCACGCTACCATAGGCTTGAAAAACTTCTAGTTAGCATTCACAATTGCAACAAACACATACACTTTTGGAGGAATTTCGGGTGTAATGGGGCTTAGGTAAGGGTATGACATTTTGGGATAACAGACTTTACTACTTTGAGTTAGGTACACATTTTTAAATTATTCTATCACTTTTTTTTCTTCACATTTTCATTGTGGAGATTCTCAAACATTGACACAAGAATCAAGAAGATGTTATTTCTCAAAGTACACAAACTATTTTTTTTTCTTTTGATTTTTATTTATTTTTTATTTTATTTATGAGAATCACCACCCCAAACTTAAAAAGTTGATATCCCATGAGCAATCTCAAACTTATAATTTTATGAAGACGAGACAAACGTTTTCCTACCTAACTCAAAGTAAGGTGATTATTTATTGTTAGGTCTTTGTCTCTTAATGTGGCTAGTAACCGAAAGAAAGAGAAAGACTCAAATGGGCTAACAAATGATAAAATTTGCATAGGGTAGTTAGAAATGCTTAAACGACCAAATAAAGTTGCCTTAGTGTATGCATAATTTACAAGTGATGCAAGTCAGAATTAGTGCAAGTTTTGAAAAGATAACACATGTCTGGATAATCTCACAACAAAAAATTAAAGTGTTTAAGCCTAAAATCTCACAGCTAGGATAATAAGAGAGAGTATGAACTGTCAAAATAATGTCAAACATGCCAATACAAAATTTATTTATTTTTCAAAAAATGGCAAGTAAAACTTCGACAACAAAGGAGTAATCAACAATGAATGCATTAGTGAAACTCATTGAATTGAACAATGATATGAGCAAAGAAATAAAGTTTAAATTTCAAAATCTAAAACATATAATTTAAGACTAACTTCAAGTTGTTAACAATTATTCATCATAGTGCACGTTTATACACACTTAAAAAGAAACAAATTCAAATAACAAAAATAAGATTGCAAAAATAAAAGTTACCTTTATCTATGGGTTGCCTCCCACGAAGCGCTTCATTAAAGTCATTAGCTTGACGCCTCAACTACTGTCAAAGTGGTATATAAGACAGGAATAACACATCATCCTGAAGTAGCAATATAGATTTACAAGAAAGGGGGGTTTAAATTGTAAATGTTCCTATTTAAAATTTCCTGTTAAAAACTTAAGAAAATAACTCAAGATCGATCTTGGTTGTGAAAACAGAAAAACGGAGAACGTTCTTGGTTAGTTAAATCAACAATTTCACTTATCTATTTAACTTGATAATCAAACAGAATGAAATTAAATAGATAAGGGAAGAGATATCACACAAAGATATATCCTGGTTCACCCAATCCAGGTTACGTCCAGTCCTCACAACCATGAGATTTTTCACTAAGTGTTCAAAACGAAGAACGTTCTTGGTTTTTACACCACCAGTCTAGATCAACCTTGATTTGTTACAATCTTCAGCTTTCAAAATAGAAAAGATTTTTACAATCACCTTTTAGCCTTGAAAGGATTTTTACAAACACACTCAATCTAACATAAAAGATAAACTTGAGTTACAAATGATGTGTATGATAAAAGTGTTTGGGATCTTGAAACTTCGTTTGAGATAAATCAAATACAAACTCAGTATATAATGATTCAATAGATATAGTGAAGAGAGTTGAAGTTTGCTTGTAGAGTTTTTATGACTTTTTACTTGAACAAGTGTTGGTAGATTTGTAAATTGAACTATTGCCTTCATCTTCCAATTGATCTTCAATTTATAGATGTTAAAAGGCTTTGAATATTCAGTTTAAAATGAATATATCCGTTGGACACACTTCCCAAGTGTTAGATATATTTTAAAGCAATTAAACATGTGTTTATTTGTTGTCCAGAACGTTATTGACAAAACGAAGAACATTCTTGCTTTTGGGTTTCATGGAAAACGTGAATGAGTGAGTGAATGAGTTGTCACATGTTAGTTGGCATTGTTTTGAGTCAAGTTTATGCAGAACTTTCTGCAGAATATTGTAAGTACAATGTACTTGTGTCCTTGCTCACAACTCATCAATTTGGAGATCAATCTTGAGGTTGTTTTCCACCTTTGGTTATTGATCTTGAGTTATTGACTTCACCAATGATTTGAACAGTCTTGATACTCTTTAATATGTGGTTTATACTGTGGAAAATTATCAGTTTTAATTATGTCTTTAAAAGAGAATTACAATCAGAATGTTCTTTTGTAAAACAAGAATAATCTTCGTTTCTTGTTTTGTTTGAGTATTGAACTTTGACAGCTGTTGTTATCATTCCTTTGTCTCAAAAACATGACGTGCTTTATGCAAAAAGGTGCAACAGTAGTGTCCTTGCTGTCATGGTTGTCCTTTCTCATAGCTCATCAATTTGAAGATTGATCTTGATGTTTTGCTTTGCCTTTGTTGATTCTCTTTGATCGAATCTATCCAAAACAATCTTGTGTAGATTATTAACTTCCTCTGTGATGAATACTAATATTTTGTAGTGTAGATAAATGTACTTTTGTAGCCCAGATCAATCTTAAATTACATCAGATTTTTCTCTTTGTAAACCAGAACGTTCTTGTATTAAAGCTGTGAAAACGGAGAACTTTCTTCGTTTCTGTTTTGAGTGATTGCTGAATTTTGGCAGCTATTGCGTGCCAAGCTTTGCTATTTGTACGTGTGTCAGTGATGCAGGAACTTTATCATTTATGTCCAGTTTGTACTTGCTTACTTTAACCATCAACTTTGAGGATTAGTCTTGCTTTTGATTCTTGATGCATTGCTTCTCTTGCAGTGATGGTTTGAAAAGCAAAAAAAATTCTGGGAATGTTTTTATAAGCTCTTGATGATTCCCTTTCCAGTTTGGTCCTTTTTGAGGGATGCTGATGATCATCAATAGGAGTGCTTTGGGATGAAGCAACAGAGGTGCAGAAAGTGGATAGATAAGATCAACCAAAAAGCAAGAGAGTTCATGCTGAATCCAGGAACGTTCTTGACATCCAAGATCGTTCTTCGAATTTGGAGATGAGCTGATTTGTACTTTTTGTTCTATCAGTTGTCTGAGATGATTTATGTCTTTAAGTTAAGTGTGCAGGTATTGACTGAAAGTACAACTTCGGTGTACTTT
Source organism: Cicer arietinum (assembly GCF_000331145.2). NCBI lineage: Eukaryota > Viridiplantae > Streptophyta > Magnoliopsida > Fabales > Fabaceae > Cicer > Cicer arietinum. The sequence goes on along the minus strand of NC_021163.2, from coordinate 49,382,449 downwards.
ACAGCTTGTAAATTTGTACTTGCATTTGCCTCACTTGAAGAATGATCTTGCTTTGTACATTTCATGAAGCATGTCTATGATCCTTCGAATTCTGGAAAAATACTAACTTAGATTGATCCTTGTTTATTCTTGATGAAGGTATGAGATGAATAAAGCTTCCAGGGTCCAATCTTTCACAAAGAAAACTGATCATTCTTGTTTAAGACATATGTGGAGAACGTTCTTCGTTTTCCAGAAATATCTCAAGAACGATATTGGTTTTTACTAAAGTATGTTAGGAACAATCTTTGTTTTACTGAAGTAAGTCAGGAACGATCTTCATTTAATAATTTTTGCTTTCTTGATTTTAATGAGATCTGTCTTGAAATACTTGATACCTAACTTGTTTTAACACACTCAAATATACATATTAAATACCAAAACACTTAGAATCATAATTAGAATTCTTAATTAACCTTTTGTTTAATTATCATCAAAACATTAATTTGAGATTTTGTCTTAACACATCCTTCTTCTTATTTTTGTTTGGTAGAAATTCCATGAACTTGATAAATAAATGATGTTGCTTCCATGTCCTTTTCAGTTGGACATTGATGAACAAGGCAAAGATTGAAACTCGAACTTCATCAATCTCTTATTTTTTTTCTTTTCGGCGTCCGTGTTCTTCTCTTGCTTATATTCTTCTACCACAACAGTGAAGTCATCTTCAATCTTCAACTTCTCCTCCATTTTCTCAAACTCAACCACTTGCTTAAATAACCTCTCACATTGACTTTCAAATCTTTCAATTGAAACCATGTTATTCTTCATCAATTCAACTAAAACATCCTTAATGTGAAAGTCTTTGTCATGTGATTCTTTTGATAGAATTTTATGTGGTAGAATTTGTTCTCAATTGATCTTTTTCATATAACACTCGTTGTCTTCTGCTTCTATGACTAATAGATCTTCATATTCTAGTGGTGGGGCATAATAATTAAAACAAGGTTCATTCCTATGTCTTTCTCCACAAAAGTCACACATAAGTGGACCAATTTGAGTGTGATCTTTTAAAAATGTATCTCTCATGATTTATCTTTCAATTATGCGTAATATAGCATATATAAGACAAGTATCACACTCTTCATATAATTATAGAAGAATATAATCCTTACAAGTTTCCATGCTCTACAGCGAATAGTTATCTCAAACAAAGAAGAGAACCACTAGCACACGACATTAGCAAGCTCAACAAATAAAATAGAAAATAGAAGAAAAACAAATTCTTTTCAAAATAAAAAAAAAAAATTATTGAAGGGCAAAATATTTCAATTAAGTAAATAAATTATAACTCAATAGTGATATGGCAACCCCTGGCAACGACGTTAAAAGCTTGATAGTGTTTCAGCAAGTGTATTGAATCGTTGCAAATAATAATAAAAAGGTAGTACCGAGTGTCGAATTCAAGGATTGTGTTTTACTATCGAGTCGTATTTAATTACTAAAATTGAACAAAAAATTTCTGAATTGACTGAAATAATATTTAAAAGGCTAAATTACATCTGTGGTCCCTTAACTTAATTTCAGGTAACGTTTTAGTCCTTTATCTTTTTTTTTTTTCCCGATTTAGTCCTTTATTCCTAAAAATATCAAATAAAGTATGAAAATATGAGTTTATTTGAAGATTTGTGTTACGAATTTGATGAAATTTGTTTTATATTGAAGAATATAATTAATTTTATGAGTTTTGATTGAAATTTTTTTTGAATTTTTGTATAAAAAAGGATATCATTGTTGAAATTTTAAAACATAAAATATCAAATTGTCACTTAAAATTAAAATAAAGGACCAAGTCGGGAAAAAAAAAAGATAAAGGACTAAAACTTTACTTGAAATTAAGTTAAGGGACCACGAATGTAATTTAGCCTATTTAAAATTAACAACGGTAATAAAATTGATCCTTTATAAGAAGAAAAATTTCAAGGATGAGTTTCACTTCGAATCCAACCATGGTTCCTAATTTGATCGTAGTTACTAAATTCCTTTATTGAATTACTACTGAAATCTCTTTATTATTCTCTCCCTAATATCTTAGTGACAGAACCTTTAATTCCAAAGTAACCCCTAATTCCGTAGTAAAATTAATATTAGAATTAAGCTTTATGGTACAAGAACTCTCTTTTTAAACTACTGTTTTTGCAACAAATTTAATTGGTTTCATGACCTACATCTATCCCTAGACTACAATATCATGAACTTCTCATCTCAAGCATTCATAAAGTCCACTTACGTTTCAAAATACGATTCGTAGAACATTTTAAAGTTGATCAAGCAATAAAAAGCATTAAGCACAGAGATAAGAGAAATAATTCAATAAACTCATTCATATAACAAGAAATCAAATCAGAAAAATAAGAGTTTCATCTTGTTACACCATCTCTAACAAATAGGATTTAGTTACTCATGACAAAGATAGAAAATATAAAGATTATAGAAGAATTACAAGAAAGATTCATGAATGATTATTGATAAAACTGCTCCAATGGTGTTAGAAACCGTCATCTATGATTTTCTCTGCTAGGGCACAAATCTCCAAACTTCCCAATAGTAAAAAAGATGCATAATAAGTGAGAAAAATGTGTTTTAATGTGTTCTGATGCACTTCGTGCGTCCAAGGCGTGCTTCAAGCGCAACCTGACAGATCCAGTGGTGCAGAAATGCGTCCCAGGTGTGCTTCAAGCACACAACATCTTCTATCTGGTGTTTAGTGCATTGGTCTCCTTTTTTGAGTCCGAATTTGGTTTTAGTGTCTTCATGAAAGTTGTAGCTATGGAGCTTAGCGTTCATTTGCAGTTTGTTTGACTCCTATTGGACATCTACAACTCCATATATCGTTGAAATACTCCACACGTGTCATGTTGGTTTCTCACCAAAATTCAGCACTGCACTAAAACAAAGAAATAATGCAAAACTATGAAAAATAACTACTTAATCAAGGAAATAAGAACATAAACGTTTCATTAAATCCAAGAACTAGAATCAAAAAAATATATCAAATAACTCCTTAAATTAACTAATGGTTGAAGATACATAAAAACAATGAAAAATATGTATATGATGAAGAGTAATCAAAATTCAGAAGCTAAAATTGGATGAAAATACAAGTTATCACAGTTAGACACTCTGGTTATTTGAAGTGCAAACAATGATTTGAAGACTAGGTCATCACTAGAAGACACATTATTTGGTCTGCTCTTCTCAATCGAACCTACCTCTGTTGATGAAGCATAGACAGATAATTGATGGATACTTGCAATGCAAGAAGAGATTAATGAATTTAAAGGAAATGATGTTTATGGTCTAGTACCCAGACTAGAGGATAAGAGACCCATTGGAACCAAGTAGGTATTCAAGAATCAAATGAAAAAAAGGAGAAGTTGTTAGAAGAAAGAAACAAAGTCTAAGAAGAACGATCTCATCACATGGGAAGAATTAGAAGAATCTGATGACGAGGAATATGCAAACATGGAACTTATGGCCAACGTTCAATCAAACTCAGATTCAGATAGTGATGAAGAAGTAGAGGTATTTTCCAACGTATCTCGAAAAGACCTTATTACCGCCTTAAATGAGTTTTTTGAATAAGAACCAATCATTATCTTTAAAATTGAAACTGTCAAGAGATAGTCACAATGAATTAACCGCAGACATCACCTTCTTAAGAGAGACTTTGAAGAACTTAAAAGAAAAAATTTATTTCAAAGAGATAATAATTCTAAACCTATAGAGAATAAGATTTGTAATTTTGTCAAGTATGAATTATCCTTCCAAAGTTTTCTAGAAAACAACATTGACAGAAGTAAGATGGCATTAATTATTTATGGTATTAGTAGGAATGGTAAAAAGGGAATAAGTTTTGAAGAACCAATAGAGGATACCATTTCCACAGAGGTTGTTTGCATTGTATGCTCTAAAAAGGGACATAACAAAGTCCTTTGTCCCATGTTGAAAACATGGAAAAGTCGGAAGTCCCTAAAGTCTAAAAGCATAACCAAACTTGGGTATCTAAAGGGAAAATTATTTATGTTGCATATATGATAAGAAGCAAGGTTGAAACTCCCATCAGATTAGTGGAACTCAAGATATCAGAAAAGTTGAACTTATCAGAGGAACCAGTCTTACTGGAGGAACCAATCCTACAAGCCTCTAACAAATCAGAAGATGAACTGTCAACATAATAGCATATTTGGAACGAGTGCTCAAACAGCAGCAGTAGACTGCAATTCTAAAGCATGTTGTACCTCTCAATTTCTATTGATGAATTATGTCAGAAGATGAAGTATCAACCAGAATACTTCATAATAAATGAGTAACAATTTCTATTCTTTGGTTTATTAATTCAACAAATATTTTTAATTGAGAATTTTTTATTTACCTCATGAGCAACACATAAAGATTAAACATCATTCTTTTGAGATTATGTCCAAAAAGGGTATTTCAGTATAAAACTGTAAACCTTCAATTCAAAATGTTGGCTGATATTTCTAAAATCCCTTGATGGATACATTTTAAGGAAAATCTACATTTTATGCACCTTTTGATTTAAGGAAAATATGAGTTTTATGCTTGTAACTAGTTGATGTTACAAATTTGTATTGTTTGCTCTAGTTAGAACACAATTTACAAATTCAATATGCATGCTATGCTCCTATAAATGTTATAATCTGCAGTTTTGTATAAGTATGTTTGTTGCAGTAGTCTATCATACAATTATAACGACCCTCGAATATTGTTTAAGTATGATTCATTTAAGTCTGTTTGCTCTAAGTCTATTTTATACACCATTATTTAAAATAATAAATGAGAAGAAAACCAGAAGAAATTGTAATACAATTAACTGCATCTGCATATAGCATTATGATGATTCACACCTGTTTTTATGGGCTTAAGATCCTCTACATACATGAATTGTTCCATTAGGCTTAACATCTTAAAAAGAATAATAAATCCAAAGGCTTAACATCCTGATGAATTGTGAATTATCGATCAATAGATTTCATAAGAATTCAAAGACTTAACATCTTATGAATTCGTGAAATAAATTGAAAGGAATTACCAGAGTTATGATAATGTTGTTTTTCTTTCTGAGTGTTACATTTAGGGGGAGAATGATTTTTAACTTTGAATTTATGAATAATACATTAATGAATGATGAACTTATCCATATATGACATGCCTTTGATATAATAAAATATGCATTTTCTACATGATCTTTAATATGTCATATTTTATTCCATGTCATACATGCCTCTGATAAATACATTTTTTGTCTAATGACAAAGGGGAAGAAAACAAAATGTATTGTAGAACAGTTTTTCTATCTCATTTGCTTTGATTAGTTATTTTACATACTAGGAGAGAAATCTTTTTAAACAAATCAGATATGCTCTAAGTTAGGGGAGCATATGACAAAAATGAGGGTTTGTCATCAACAAAAAAATGAAGATTGTTGGAACCAAGATGATTTTGTAGAACAATTCCTTGTTAGTTTAGTTGATAACAAAAAGGTTGTTTTTGAGAACAATTTAATGTACTAATTTTCTAAATTAATTGTACATAAATAGAACAAATAGGTACATTCTAGACCCAACAAAAAAATCTGAGAAACACAACAAAATCGTAGGATACAATAGAATTAAAGGATACAACAGAATCTAAGGATACACGAAAATTAGAGGATATGCACTTTTAAGAGGATACACAATGATCAGAAGAAACATGCAGATAAGAGGAAATGCAATAAATAGAGGAAACAACACAGTCAAAGGAAGCGCACCCTTTGCTGGCTATGAAGCGCTCAATCTAATAAACTCGTTCTAACTCTGGTATACAACATGTTCTAATAAGTTGTTCCTACCTCTGAAAGTAATTCAACACAAGCAGATTATTGACTCTGCCTCTAATATTCACACATTAACATCTGACTCTCATTCTGATATTGACAAACTTGAATCTAACTTTAATACTTCTGACTCTGCTATACACACATAGACATCTGACTATGAGAAAAGTCAATTCACTGAACAAAAAATTCAATGCCTGTGACAAAAGTCAATGCATCTGCAAAAATTAATGTCTCTAATGAAGGTCAACGATTCTTGAAGTTGTGTATGACTCTAAAAAAGTAATTCTGATGAAATTTAGAGGATTCTGGACTAGATTTTTATATTGGCAATTTTGCCTCTAATACTAATTCTGGAAGATATCAAAAGTTCAAAAAAAGACTTGAAAAAGATCCAGAAATATTCTAGTCGGTTACCTACCATGATTTTCATATCATTATGAGTTTTATATTCCTCCTCCGTATTACTAAGTCACCTTTTTACTCCATATCAATGCAATGTTACGAATTCAAATCCTAGAATTGTGCTCTAAAGAGGAATTGATCTAAGAACCATTATTGACTTAGGGTTCATATCACAACTATGTCTATAGGGATTTCGAGTCATTAACAAAAAAAAAATTATTATAAACAATTATTAATGTATTTTTTATAGTAAGAAACCTAATAAACTGCATCTTTTGTAATTATAATATATCCATCATTATGTTTTGTGTCTTCTCTCGTCGGTCATTAGTCGGCAATCAAACAATATGTTAGATTTAGTATATATTTTTATTTATTTCGAAAATATGGTATTTAAAAAAGATTTATAAATGATATTAAAATTGAACAAAAAAATTTATATCGAAAAACATATGACTCGACTAATTAAATCACTATTTAATTAGTCCAAGTTTTATACCAAACCAATCAAAGACACATAATGATGGAAGCTAATATTGCAAGCTTTTAATTTTCTGTATGTTGGATATAATGTATATTCAACAAGAAGTGTAGTGGATGATTGTTACCTATATTTATGAATATCCATTATCATTTCTAGTGACGTCAAACTAGTTTTCATAGTATAGTATATTTCCAACCCATCTATTATCTATTATAATATATTAAAACAAACCCTTATCTCTATTGATTGACACATCACACACTTGTGTGCCACATCATCACATTTGTTCCACGTTATTTATATTCTTATCTGGCACCTTTTATATGCTTCTACAAGTCACCTTACACTTTTATTTCTTTTATTTCTCAATTTTGCTTTTGCATCTCACACATTATCATATACATATGTTGAGAACCCACACACAAAATCTTTTCATGAAAATAATTTTACTATCAAAGCTCCTCATGAAAATAATTTTACGATCTACTTACTGCAATCAACTTTCAGTACTACTCCATTTCTAACTTTGTACCTCCTATCTTATGTAATCTCAAAAATCATTCTTTCAATACATTCTTAAACTTTGGTGGAAAACACACTTTAGTGAGACTATTTAAGAATGTAACGAAATGATTTAATGGGACTTATAAATTTTTTAATCATTTAAAGATAATATCATAATATATATATATATTAGAGATTGGTACTTCTTTAATACTAATTTATAACATAAAAAAAAGGAATTTAATTGAGAATTCTTTAAACCTTTGAAGCTAATTCACCAAAATCTTAGCTATTAAATTAATTGGATGACTAAAAAACCAGCCGTCATTTGATTGAAAGAAGAAGTCAAGATTGGGCAGAGTGTAATTTTAAACTAAAATAGAATAGACAAGAAAAATTGAAGGAAATTAGGTAACATAATGAAGACATGAAGAGGTGTCACATACAATTTTTAACTAGAGGACATCACCAGAGGAAGTAAAAATGTCAGAGGAAACATAAATCAAATTGGTAAACAAAATCCTAAATATATGAAAAATGAACGCGTTGGAAAAGTTCGTGCATCTGCCTCTGAAAGCATGTCGCTGGTAGTTTAGCGTTTTTATGTGTCTGCCTCTAAATCCTGACGTGTTCTCCTGGTTAGCATGCCTATGATGGGCCTACGCGTTTGTGCATCTGAAGATCTAGCGTGCCCTTGAAGAATTTCGTGCTTCTAAAGATTCAACGTGCCTCTGGAGTTTTTGTGCCTTTGTAAACACTGACTTTATCATGCCTCTAATGAACATAAACTATAGCATGCTTCTAATAAACAATAACTATAAAATGCCTTTGATGAACAATAACTATAGGATGGCCCTGATGAACATCAACTTCAACATGCCTCTGATGAACAGTAACTTTAGCATACCTCTGATGAACAGTAACTTCAGCTTGCCATTGATGAACAATATTTTTTAGCATGCCTCTGAAGTCATAGTTCAAGTCTACATCAGAAGCATATATTCCATTAACTTTAAAGATCACAACTCGTTCCAGAGTGCTGCCTCTTATACGTAACACGCTCTGAAGTTGCATTAACTCTAATAATGCAATGACGGTGAAGTTGCTCAAGTAACTAATTTGATGTCACACAACTTTGCATCTGCCTCTAACTCTGATTTTTCAAGCATCACAACATCATATTCCAACAATCAAGTCAATGACTATGAAGAATAAAAGTCAATGATTATGATGTCATACAACTTTGCATCTGCCTCTAGCTCTGATTGTTCAAGCATCACAACATCATATTCCAACAATCAAGTCAATGACTATAAAGAATAAAATTCAATGATTATGATGGAGAAAAGTCAACGAATCTAATGGAAACTCAAAAGCTCTGATAGATTAAGAAAAATACATAATTGGACTTAGTCGTATTCTTAATTTTGAAGGTCCAAGAACAAGCCTAAAATTGATCCCACCCAAATCAAATGAAGCGTATGAAGGAAGACTCAAGTGAATCAATTTGCAAACGTAACCTGAACAAATACGCACAATATCTTTCTAGAAGAATTGATCATATCAAATTGGGAAATAAAAAATTTTCTAACAACAACAAAATCATAAATCCTAAAAAAACCACTTGTTCAACTTTATATTAAAGGTTTTAAGTTCTAGCAAAACACTCATTCAACTTTATATTATTTAGTGCTTAGTGCTTCATTGTAAGTGTGAATAATCATTGTATCAATTTTTTTTATTAGAAGCAAAACAAAACAATTCCAATGTCTTGTAACCCCAACTAATAGTGTTTTTAATTTTCCTCGAACAATTTGTAGGTTTCAAGTTATGTAGAGAAGACTTGAATTTTAGGGTCAAGGTGTGATTTGCCTCAAAAATTCTGTAGGTTTAGGTTGTTTTGAGAAGATTGACATGTAGGGTCATGTGTTGTTGTAATTCAAGTTTTGAATTAGTGGATAATTACTTTTTTTTAGGGGACTGGTCATAACTACCATGTTGGTAGTGAACCAGGATAAAATCTGGTGTGGTATTTTTATCTTCGCTCTGTTTGTTTACTACAACCTCAGAGTAGTCCAAATAGCTATGCCACCAAACCAGAATCAAAATTAAAATTAAGAAAATAATTTTAAAATTAGACAAAAATAGTTCAACCCCCTTTTTCTCGTGTTTGCGCACCTTCAATTAGCATTAGAGTTCGGTCTCAAAGGTGAGCACTTTATAGTGTTTGAGGAAAGATTCAAGGATTCAATATGTCTAGATTCAGTCAAGAAGTTAGTGGAGGAAACATCAACAAACCACTTATCTTTTGATGGAGAACATTTTGAGTATTGGAAGGACAAGCTGAGAAGTTTCTTTATTTCACAAGATCTTGAACTTTGGGACTTGGTGGAAGATCGTTACACTGCTCCAACAAAAGAATATGGTACTGAAATTCCAAGAAAGAAGATGAGTGTTGATTAGAAGAAGATGTACAAGATGCATCATAAATCCATTAACATTTTAACAATGCATTTTAACACATGATTATAGCTATGTAATGTGACATTTAGAAAGCTCTTTATACCATAGATTATTTTTTTTCAGCATGTTTCTAAACTTTGGGTCGTAATTGAGTTTTAATGTTATTATTTGCATATTGATCTTTGCTCGCTCTGCAGGCCATAACTTGAGCTCTGGATATTAGATTGACACATGCGAGTAAGCGTTGATAAAATAACAGGATTGATAAAATTATTTTGATTGCTTAATTCAAATTTTAATAGGATTGCAAAAATTAGTTTGACAAAATTTGGTTTCTAAATTAAATAAATTGTAGTTTTTCGACGTTTGATCGTTAATTATAATACATTGATTATTGTGATGCTTAATCCAGTCAAAGAATGTTTCTAAGAATTTTTGGGCAGAAGCAGTCATTACTTCATGTTACATTCAGAACAGAGTTTGTATCAAACCTATTTTGAATAAGACTCCTTATGAATTGTGGAAAGGTTAAAAGTCCAACATTTCTTACTTTCATCAATTTGGTTGTGTGTGCTATATTTTAAATATTAAAGATAATCTTGGAAAGTTTGACCCTCGTTCACAAAAGTGCATCGTCATAGGATACTTTGAAAGATGCAAGGGAGACTTACCTAGTGGAGGAGTCAATACATGTTAAGTTTGATGACAAGCAGTTTGATGACAAGCAGGTTTACTGGAACCAGAAGAATTTGATAAATTAGAAGATAAGACAAACCATAAGAATAAGACAAATTAAAGGATGCAAGAAAATCAGAATAACCTGACAAAACATCACAAATGAATATGATCAAATCAGAACTGTAAGTATAGAAGTACGCCTAAGAGGGGGG
>NC_021163.2:49357528-49367989 GCF_000331145.2 Cicer arietinum | reverse complement strand
GAGTTTAAGAACAAGGCTTAATAAAAATTGCAGTAAGTAAATGAACACGTTAAGATTTATCCTGGTTCCCCTTATAACCAATGGTACGTCCAGTCCTCTTGCACACCACAATAGATTAATCCAATACTTGTCAGAAAATGTACAACTCCCACCCTGGGATTCTTGCTACAAAACTTCTAACAATTCTTTCTAAGATAGCACACCACTATCTTACTTGTACAAATGATACAATAAGGTTTGAATAAATCTAAGATGTGGTATATTGATAAACAACTCAATAGTAATTCAAGTACTTGAGAACTTTTAGAATGATATGAAAATCTAATGCAAGTACTTAGAAAAATCAGAATTTTGTTCAAAGTTGTTTTATGAATTAATTCAAGGATGGTTAATTTTTGATCTGAAGTTATGGGGTATTTATACTCCATAAAACATCCTTTCAGATTCGTGGCCATTGATCCAAGAGGTTTGATGAAAAATTACAATGTTCTAGAGGCATTCCAGATCTGCAAAATTGTAATGTTTCCAGGTGTATTCGAATACAGTATATGTGTATTCGAATACACGTCTTTGTAACGTTCAAAAAATTCAAATTTTACATCTTGTATTCGAATACACATCAGTGTAGTCGAATACAGATTAATGTATTTTAGCCTCTGACTTAACTTGTATTCGACTACATATGGGTGTAGTCGAATACACTTGGCCACTAACTTAGCTTGTATTCGACTACAGATGGGTGTAGTCGAATACACCATTTAACGTTTTGCCTCTGACTTAAGTTGTATTCGAATACAACATGGTGTATTTGAATACACTTATGCAAATTGTCAAAAATATGATTTTAAATGATTTGTTAATGTTGTTTTTTATTTTCGAAAACATGTTAAATGCATATGTAAATATGAATTGTTCTCATGTATTTGAACTATTGATTTGTATCATATACCTTTACATTTACTCATTTATTATTTGGATTTGGAAGCTTATTCAAGATGGTTTGATCTTCTTTTTGATCTTGCTGCATTGTCCATAGTTGGTGGTCTTGTCGTCATCAAAAACATGTAGTTTACAAGAACCAATCAAGTTTATTCAGAAGCTAAAACTAGATGTTAATGAAGGTGCAAACACGAGAACGAAGGTTGAACTATGTTTGACAAAGTTGATAACTTTTTGCTAATTTGATGAATGCTGGTTGGTTTTTATGAATTACTTAGATAATAAGCAATCAAGTTTAGAGGCAGCAAACAAAGAATGCATAAATAATTGGGCACATATTTATTCTGATTCACCATTAACTTGACTACATCCAGTCCCCTCATTCAAAAGGCTTTGATCCACTAATTCAAATACCTTAAATTACAAAGAACTTGACCCTCCAAGCCAACCTTCCCAAATAGCCTGACAACCACAGACCTTTGAGGAACTAACCACCTTGACCCTGCAAGGCAATTCTTTTCGTAACAACCTGACAAACCTAGATTAAGGAAGGAACTAAACCACTATTGGGTTGGATACAAAAGAATATAACTTTAAGGTTTGCTTCAAACAAAGTTGATAATAATAATAACTCACACTCTAAGGAAAATCACTAAGAAAATATTTCTAACTTGAATAAATGTTTTTCTCTTTGAACTCTAAGATAAATTTGAAATCTTGAGCTTATGAAATCTTCACCTCTTTTTTGATTTCCGATGATGTTCTTCTTTAGCCTTGAGTATCTAATTAAAGATAAGATTAAGACTTCAATTTAGTCCTTGTTTAGTTCTGAATTGTATCTTCATTCCTAGCTTGGTCAACAAAGATCTTATTTAAAAATAATTCTAAACAAGATGATTTTAGATAATATGCTCCTTAGCCAATTCTTTATTTTTGAATTCAATCTTAGTAGTTCTTATTGATCGATTTTGTTTGTATTTTGTTTAGATTGTGTTTGTAAATTCTTCAGATTAATTCTGTTCGTATTTTGTTCAAATTGAGTTTGTAAATTCTTTAGATTAATTATGTTCGTATTTTGTTGAGTTAAGTTTGTAAATTCTTCAAATTGATTATGTTCATATTTTGTTCAGATTGAGTTTTTCAATTCTTCATATTGATATTGTTCATATTTTATTGTAGATAAATCTTGCTTAAATATTCTTTAAATCTTGACTTTATCTTCTTTTTAACTTGGTCAAAGATTTTATACAATTATAAATCTGAATAAAATCTTATTTTAGATTTTCTTCACTTATAAATTTGAATGAAATGTTATTTTAGATTTTCTTCAATGATAATTCTGAATCAAATTTTAATTTAGATTTTCTTCAATTATAAATCTGAATCAAATCTTATTTTAAATTTTCTTTAAAAGCAAGAATCTTCTTCCATACTCTGTGAAGTAAAATATATTGTTATCATAAAATACTTTTGTTGTAATCAAAACTCTAAGTATAAAATCAACTTGGTTCCAAAAGGAAATACAAGTTATTCCATCAAGACACTTTGATTATTGGAAGTTAAAATGATCATTTGAAAACCAAATCATCACTAAAAGACACAACATTATTTGGTTTGCTCTCATGAATTGAAACTACCTCTATTGATGAAGCACTGACATATAATGGTTGGATACTTGCAATGAGAGAAGAGCTTATTGAATTTCAAAAGTAATGATATTTAGAATCTGGTACCCAGACTAGAGGATAAGAGACCCATTGAAACCAAGTAGGTATTCAGGAACATATCGAATGAGAAAAGAGAAGTTGTCAGGTACAAGGCTAGACTGGTTGCACAAGGTAACAATCAACAAAAATGTATTGATTACACTAAAACATTTGCTCTAGTGGTCATGAATTTCAAATGAGTATGTTGGGAGAACTCAAGTTCTTCAAGGGAATTCAAATTTAACAAGGTCAGAATGGGATACACATTAATCAAACTAAGTATACAAAAGAGTTCTCAATAATTTTAAGATGAATGATTGCAAACCTATGGCCACACCAATGCATCATGCCTGTTCACTTGATAAAAATGAATTAGGAGAGAATGTTGACCAGAAAATATACATAGGAATGATAGGGCCACTTCTATATCTTACTACTTCCAAACCTGATATTTTATTTAGTGTGTTGTTCGATTTCAGGCTGATTAAACGAAATCCCATTTAAATGTTGTTAAGAGAATCCTTCGATACCTGAAAAGTACTTTTAACCTTGATTTGTTCTATAAGTTGTCAACTTACAGATTAGTAGGATAGTGTGATGCTGACTATATTGAACTTTCCTAGGATAAAATTTGATCTCCTGGTCAAGCAAAAGACAAAGTACAATTGCAATGCCAAAAGCAAAAGATGAGTACATTACAACAAAATGATACAACTCTCAATTACTATGGATGAAACTCAATTAGAGAACTACAAAATAATTGAGAGTAACATTTACATATTATGTGATCATACATCAGCTATTTGTCTAATTAAGAATCCAATTCTACATTCTAGAGCTAAACACATAGAAATTAGAACAAGAAAATCAAAGGAAACAACTAGAGGATATAATTAAAGGATAGCACCAGATGAAGTGGCCTAAGAAAGTCACTAGAGGAATTCATCAGAGGAAGTAAAAAGGTCGGACGAAACAAATTCAAATCAGTCAACGAAATCCTCAAAATTAGAAAAATGGACACTATGGAAAAAACCAAATTTATTCAAAAAATCTCAGCAATAAATTTACGAACCCTGATAGGTACAATACAAACAACAACAAATTCATAAATCCTAAAAAAAAAAAACCAAATTTATTCAAAACACCTCAAGACATTAATTTACTAAGTATTCATATTTTAAAGGTTTTAAGTTCTAGCAAAGCACTCGTTCAACTTTATATTATTTAGTGCTTAATGCTTCATTGTAATTGTGAATAATCATTGTATCAAATTTTCTTATTAGAAGCAACGCCAAACCAATTCCAATGTCTTGTAACCCTTCCTGGTAGTGTGTTTAATTTGCCTCTCTAGAAATTAGAACAAGAAAATCAGAGGATACAATCAGAGGATATCACCAGAGGAAGTGACCTAAGGAAGTCACTATAGGAATTCATCAGAGGAAGTATAAAGGATGGAGGAAACAAATTCAAATCAGTCAACGAAATCCTCAAAATCCGAAAAATGCACGCTATGGAAAAAACCAAATTTATTCAAAAAACCTCAACAATAAATTCACGAACCCTAATTTTATCTATAAGTTGTTGGAACCAAGTTGGTTTTACATTTAGAGTTTTGATGTTAACAAAAATATTTTATGAAAATAATATATTTGACTTCAAAGAGTATGAAAGAAGATTTATATTTTTGAAGAAAATCTAAAATAAGATTTGATTCCAAATTATAATTGATGAAAAGCTAAAATAAGATTGATTCAAATTTATAATTGAAGAAAATCTAAAATAAGATTTAATTCAAATTTATAATTGAAGAAAATCTAAAATAAGATTTAATTCAAATTTATAATTGAAGAAAATCTAAAATAAGATTTGATTCAAATTAAGAAATGAAGAAAATCTAAAATAAGATTTTATTCAAATTTATAAATGACGAAAATCAAAAATAAGATTTGATTCATATTTATAATTGAAGAAAATCTTTGACCAAATTGAAAAAAAGATATGGTCAAGATTTGAAGAATATTTGAAGAGGATTTAATTAAGATTTGAAGAAGATTTAATCAAGATGTATCTACAACAAAATAGGAACATAACCAATATAAAGAATTTACAAACTTAATCTACACGAAATAGGAACATAATCGATCTGAAGAATTTACAAACTCAATCTCAACAACATACAATTCAGAATTAAAAAGGACTAAATTGAAGCCCAAATTTTCACTATAAATAGACACTCAAGGTTGAAGCCAAAAAGTATCAAAAAGCAGAAAATAGTAGAAGAACTCAAGCTCAAATTTCTCAATTCATCTTAAAGTTCAAAGAGAGAAACACTTGTTCAGGTTAGAAATATTTTATGAGTGTTCTTTTCTTAGAGTGTGAGAGTTATTATTATTATCAGCTTTGTTAGAAGCAACTACTCAAGTTCCAATCTTTTGTATCCAACTCGATAGTGGTTTAGTTCATTCTTAAATCCGGGGTTGTCAAGTTGTTAGAAGAAGACCTGGCTTGTAGTGTCAAGGTGGTTAGTTCCTCAAAATTCTGGGGTTGTCAGGCTGCTTGGGAAGACTTGCTTGGAGGTTCAGGTGCTTTGTAATTCAAGGTATTTGAATTAGTGAATTAAAACCTTCTGAATGAAGGGACTAGATGTAGCCAAGTCAGTAGTGAACCAGGATAAATATATGTGTCAAATTATTTATGCTTTCATTGTTTACTGCTTTTGAATCTGGTTGCTTCTTATCTAAGTAATTCATAAAAATCAACCAATCTACATCAAATTAGCAAAAAGTTATCAACTTTGGCAAACCCAATTCAACCCCCTTCTCGTGTTTTCACCTTTAATTGGCATCAATGCTCGGTCTCAAGGCTGAGCACTTTACAGTGTTTGAGAAAAGATCCAAGGATTCAATATGTCTGGATTCAGTGAAGAAGCTGCTGGAGCAAACATCAACAAACCACCTATGTTTCATGGAGAACGTTTTGAGTATGTGAAAGACAGGAAGAGAAGTTTCTATATTTCAAAAGATCCTGAACTTTGGAACTTGGTGGGAGATGGTTATATTGCTCCGAAGAATGCTGATGGTATTGAAATTCCAAGAAAGAAGATGAATGGTGATCAGAAGAACATGTACATGATGCATCATAAGTCCAGAACATTCATGATAAATACAATTATGTGGGGATAACTTGTCTATACCTACAGTTTTAATTGTCATTATAAGCTTCTGTAGGTATATGTCTATTTTCTTGTAGTGCAAGAGTTTGACAAGTGCACTAACAAAGTGATATCAAATAGTATTTATGATAGTCTGATTCTAACCTATGAAGGAATCAAGAAAGTTCAAGAAGCAAAGGTCAACCTCATAGTCAAAATGTATGAGTTGTTTAGCATGGAAGAATATGAAGACATAGAAACAATGTTTTCTAGATTCCAAACTCGGGTCTTAGGATTAAAGGTACTTGAAAAGATTTATACTACTATTGATCATATGAAGAAAATTCTTAGGGTCTCACAAGCAAGTGGAGATCTAAGATCACTGCCATTCAAGTAGCAAAGGATCTGAATACTCTTAAGCTGGAAGAATTAATCAGCTCTCTCAAATCACATGAAATTGAGCTTGTAGAGGAAGAAGAGGCAACCAACCGTAGCTTTGAAATCAAAGCAGAAGAAAGTTTTGAAGGCAACAACAGAATCAGAGGATGATGATTCAGATGACCAGAAATAAGACTTAGAGGAAGAGGAATTGGTGTTTATATGCATAAAAGTTCAGAAGATGTGGCACAACAGAAAGAAGAAATTTCCCCAAAGATATTCTAGGAAATCCAACAAAGGAAATGATGATAAATATGACAAGAAAAACATAATTTGTTATGGATGCAATAAACTTGGACATATCAAGTTAGAATGTCCAAATATGGAGAAAGGGAAACTTCAGATGAAATATTCTAGACCCAAGAAGAAGAGTTTGATGGCTATATGGGATGATGTTGAGAAATCCTCTAACGATGAACAAGCAGATTTGGCTATGATGGCTCATAACAACTTTGCCTCTGGATCCAACACATATTCTGACTCTATAAGTGAATAAGCAGATGAAGAAATTGAGGTATTTTCTGACTCTATTCGATCTAATTTAGTTACTGCTATAAATGATTTCTTAAAAATGGATCACAAATTGTCTTTAAAACTGAAAACACTTAGGAAACAAAATACAAATCTAATTGAAAAAGTTAATGTTTTAAAGAATCAAAGTGTTGATTTTAAAACAGAAAATGCAACTCTGAAAACTAATATTACTGAACTTAAGATAGATAATGCAAATCTGAAAATTGATATTACTGAACTTAAAATAGAAAATGCAAATCTGAAAACTGATATTGATGAACTTAAGCCTGAAAATCTAACTCTGAAAAGTAATTATAGTTTAACATCAATTGAAAATACCACATGTAACTCTGATAAGCATGAAGAAATATTTCAAGATTTTCTTGATACTGGTATGGAAAGAAGCAAGTATGCATCTATGATTTATGGTGTTAGTAGGAAGGATAAAAGAGGAATAGGATTTCAAGAAAAAGTAATTGAACCTAACTTTGCTCCCTCTGATGATTTGTGTACTATTTGCTATAAGAAAGGTCACACTAAAATATCTTGTCCTATGCTAACCACATGGAAAGACAAGAAACCTTTAAGAACTAACAAACCAGGACCCAACTAGATTTGAGTACCAAAAGATAAAATTGTTTATGTTGCAGATGTTCTAAGCAACCAAATTGAAATACCAGCCATGGTTCCTGGTAAATAGATGCTTTCAATATATGAAGGCAAAAAGGTCTATGTTCCAAGACCTACCAAATAGAAGCCCACTAACTCTGGTGGAAGAAGGACTGGTTAGCACAATACCTACCAGAACCATATGATAAACAAGAAATATCAAAAAAATCTGGAGTATCAACAAAATCAAAACTGGCAGAGAAATCACACATATCAACAAAATCAAAACTGCCAAAAAAATCACACATATCAACAGAACAGAAACTACCAGAAGAATCAGAATTACCATCAGTTCCAAAATCACCTGTGGAAACCGATACATCAGTAGCAACAGAAGTGCCAGATGAACAATCAGAATCAAGAGACTTCTTTGAACACTCCAATCAAATTCATCAAGACTATAAACCTGGATGGGAATTCAAATCCCTTCATCCAGACTATGTAATCAGAGAATATGCAGACTCAGAATCTGAAAATCAAAAAAGAAGAACTAAGAGAGTTTTCAGAGTGAAACTGAAACTGTTAACATATAGGTGATAACTTTCTATAAATTTAATTGTTGTCTAATATTATGTTTATTGTGATAACAAGAAGCTTAATCTTAAAAAACAAAGCTAGATAAGTATTTTGTAGGTTCTAAAAAAAATTAGAGGAACAAGGAGATACACATAATCTGAACACTTCAGCAGAAGTAGCATACAAGTTTGGTTTTCAGAAAAAACTTGACCTTAAAAAGTCAAAGCAAATTGAGGATACTATAGGTTTTGTCCCAACAACGGTATGGAGTGGGATATCTTACCGTTGATAATCGCCTTTTGCACTATTTCCTTAGCTACATTCTGGTTCCGAAGGCTGGAAATTACTCCCAAATTTCGGAGTTTGAATTACAAATTATGAATTTCATATATGAAGGCTGTCAACTAAATTGGGCATATTTTGTGAAATCTGTCATGTTTGGATCGCGAGAGGCAATTGGCTTACCATATGCGAAGGAAGTTTCCCGGATTTTAGAACACTTTGGGGTGGACTTCTCTGATGAAGTCATGTATACACCCACAAAAGAAAATATGTTGGATTTGGGCGTCCTGCCTAGCATGCAGATAGTATGGAATGAGCAACTTCACTCTTTTGTGCATAAAGGTGATTATGATCAACCATCTGATGCTGCTCCCGAAGACACTGCTGGACCCTCAAATGTTGCTGCCCAGGCTGATGAAGATGGCGAGGATACAACCTCTAATGATGACTATATCTCCAATCAAATGCTCATGGCTCGCCTTGATTCTTTCCAAACCTTCTTTCAAACTCAATTTGAAAATCTGACCACTTCTGTCAACACTCGCTTCCAGAACATTGAAACTATTATTGCTTGCAACCATGATGAATTATCTCAAGACATTAGCAGTTTATCTGACAAACTTGATCATTTTAACATTCCAACGGATTTTGATCGACACTAGGATTTTATTATGATTTGTAGTTTGTTTCATGTCTTAATTTGTAGTTTGTCTTATGGTATGCTCTATGTACTAAGTTGAACTTTGTTAAACACATCTTGACCAAATTTGCTGTACTTAATTGAACTTCCCTTCCATCCTTCGTTATGTCAATTTTTTATTATGTGTACTACTTTTATCTTTACTTGTGTGCATTTTCTTGCATATGTATGCCTCTATATTTTTCCCTCTTTTTGCTCATGTCAAAAGGGGGAGAAAATTTGGTATTGTTGTTACCTTACACATCTTGTAGGTTCTCAAACAATTTTTCAATTAATCACATACAACGGGGAGTAAGCATATACTACGGGGGAGCAATGGTTCGAATTACACAATCTCTCCACAACAATAACATTTTGTCATAATCAAAAAGGGGGAGAATGTAAAACTACATGTTTTTGATGAAGACAAAGATCAACAATTATGGTCCATGCAACAAGATCAAAAAGAAGATCAAATATCTTCATTAATAAGCTTCAAATCCAAACATTAAATGTTAAAATGTAAAGGTATATGATACAAACCAATATTTCAATTACATGAGAACAAGTCATATTTACATATGTATTTAAAGTATTTTCAAAAAGTCAAAACAACATTAACAAATTCTTAAAAATCATATTTTTGACAAAATACATAAGTGTATTCGAATACAACATCTTGTATTCGAATACAAAGCAAGTCAGAAGCAAAAGTCTCAAAGTTGTATTCGACTACGACTATGTGTAGTCGAATACACTGCAAGTCAGTGGCCAAAATCCTTATATATGTATTCGACTACAACCTTCTGTAGTCGAATACAAAGTAAGTCAGTGGCAAATTTTCACTAATCTGTATTCGACTACACACATGTGTATTCGAATACAAGGTGTAATTTTTGAATATTTTTGAACGTTACAAAGAGGTGTATTCGAATACACACATCTTGTATTCGAATACAACTGGAAGCAATACAATTTTTCAGATCTGGAATGGCTCCAAATCATTGTATTCTTTCATCAAACCTCTTGGGTCAATGGCCACAAATCTGAAGAGATGTTTATGGAGTATAAATACCCCATAACTTCAGATCAAACAACACACAATCCTTGAATCAATACCCTGAACAATTTTGAACAAAATTCTAATTTTTACAAAGTACTTGCATTTCATTTTCATATCATTCAGAAAGGTTCTCAAGTACTTGAATTATTATTGGATTGTTTATCAATATACCTATCCTTATTCTTATTCAAATCATATTGTATCACTTGTAAAAAAAAGTAATACTTTCTTAAAAAGTAGCTTAATCTAAGATAGTGGTGTGCTATCTTAGGAGTGTTGTTAGAAGTTTGTAGCAAGAATCCCAGGGTGGGAGTTGTACATTTTCTGACAATTAGTGGATCAATCTCTTGTGGTGTGCAAGAGGACTAGACGTACCCTTGGTTATAAGGGGAACCATGATAAATCTTTGAGCTCATTTATTTACTGCATCTTACTATTAGTAGACATTATATTAACTTAGAAAATTCAACTACCATATCACTAAAAACAAGAAAATTTACTAATA
>NC_021163.2:49356722-49357365 GCF_000331145.2 Cicer arietinum | reverse complement strand
ACACTATGATTTCTGGAAGATACGCATGCAGGCATATCTTGAGGCACAAGGAGATGATATATGGGAAGCGGTAGAAAACGGTCCCTATGTTCCAACAACAGTTATCAATAATAAAGAAGAAGTTAAGATAAAAGGCTCATGGGCAGATGATGACAAAAGGAAAGTATTGTTTGATAAAAAGGCCAAAAACATGTTACAATCGGCACTTGGAATGGACGAATTTTTCCGCATGTCTCATTGCAAAACAGCTAAAGAAAGCTGGGATACACTTGAAATAACACATGAAGGAACAATTGAGGTAAAGCATTCCAAACTCAACACATTGTCTCAAGAGTATGAATTGTTCCAAATGCAGCCCAGAGAATCTATTCTGGACTTGTAGAAAAGATTTTCTCATCTGACCAACCACTTGACAGCACTTGGAAAAACCTTCACTAATGATGAATTGAACCTTAAATTTCTGAGATCATTTACAAGGGCATGACAACCTAAAGTAATGGCAATTTCTGAAAAGAAAAGCCTATCAAAGATGTCCCTTTCTGCACTGTTTGGAAAACTCCAAGAACACGAAATCGAACTTGGAAGGCTAGAACAAAATGAAAGTCAAGAAAAGAAGACCAAAAACATTGCTCTAAAGACCGAA
>NC_021163.2:49355949-49356580 GCF_000331145.2 Cicer arietinum | reverse complement strand
CTTTCTGCACTTTTTGGAAAACTCCAAGAACACGAAATCGAACTTGGAAGGTTAGAACAAAATGAAAGTCAAGAAAAGAAGACAAAAAACATTGCTCTAAAGACCGAATCAAGAGAACAAATAAAAGACGAAAATTCAGATGAAGATGAAAATATTACGTTCCTTGTTAAGAAATTTGGTAAGTTTCTTAAAAATGACAGAACTTTTAAACGAAAAAGTTTTAGGAAGAAAGATAGTCCTAATTCAAATCAAAACTTCACTTGCTTTGAATGCGGAAAACAAGGACATATCAAGGCAGATTGTCCAAACCTTGTTAAGAAAAATGCCACCAAAAAGAAAGACTTCAAGAAGGCATACATAGCTTGGGAAGACAACGAAGTAAGTTCATCTTCAGAATCAGAAAGTGAAGAATACGCTAATGTTGCATTGATGACATCACATCAATCATATAACGAAGAAGAGGTTAGTAACAAAGACTCCCTTCATCTTCATAAAACTAATAGTGAATTGATTCTATAATATAATGAAGCTCAAAACGCCATCAAGGAACTACTTATTGAATGCAAAAATCTGTTCAAACTAGTGTCAACACAAAAGAGACAAATCTCAAGTCTTCAAGAAAAAGTTGACA
>NC_021163.2:49352194-49355735 GCF_000331145.2 Cicer arietinum | reverse complement strand
TATATACAAAAAGTACCTCAAATATGTGGTACTTAGATAGTGGATGCTCTAAACATATGACATGTGATATAACAAAATTTTCAGCATTGACTCTTGAATCTAAGGGATATGTGGTCTATGGAGACAACAACAAAGGAAAAATTTTAGGCATTGGAAAAGTTGGCACAGCCCCATCCCCCTCAATTGAAGATGTACTATATGTTGAAGGTCTAAAACACAATCTCATAAGCATTAGTCAGCTTTGCGATAAAGGATACAAGATAGCCTTCAACAAAGATGAATGTGTCATCCAAAATGAAGCTACAAATGAAACACAATTTATCGGTAAACGTTTCAAAAACATCTTTATACTTAATCTAGACGATTTATCCTTAAAAATGAAATGTCTTTTGGTAAGCGACAATAATGATGCTTGGCTATGGCATAAGAGATTTGCTCATATTCACATGGATCATTTAAACAAATTGGTCAAGCATGATCTTGTTGTAGGCTTACCAAAAATGAAATTTTTAAAGGATAAATTGTGTGACACATGTCAAAAAGGTAAGCAAACAAAAAGTTCTTTCAAACCTAAAAATGTCATTTCAACCTCTAGACCACTACAATTGATACATATGGACTTGTTTGGTCCATCAAGAACCAAAAGTCTTGGTGGAAACTCATATGGACTAGTTATTGTTGATGACTACTCAAGGTTCACTTGGACCTTATTTTTAGCAAGTAAAAACGAAGCTTTTAAGGCATTTAAAAACTATGCCAAGCTAGTCCAAAACGAACAATCTACCAAAATTGTATCAATTAGAAGTGATCATGGAAGGGAATTTCAAAATACTTCATTTGAAGAATTTTGTGAAGAAAATTGCATTTTCTATAATTTTTCTGCACCAAGGACACCACAACAAAAAGGGGTTGTTGAGAGAAAGAGGAGATCCTTGATAGAGCTCGCAAGAACTATGCTAAGCGAATCAAACCTACCGAAATATTTTTCGGCAGATGCTGTAAACACAGCATGCTATGTTTCCAACCGGGTAATCAATCGGCCAATTCTTAAGAAAACTCCGTATGAACTCTACAAAGGAAGAAAACCTAATATCTCTCACTTCCACATTTTTGGATGTAAGTGTTTTGTGTTAAACAACGGTAAAGATAACCTTGGAAAATTTGATGAAAATGTTGATGAAGGTATATTTATCGGTTACTCTTTATCTAGTAAAGCATTTAGAATTTTCAATAAAAGAACTTTATTAGTCGAAGAATCAATGCATGTAACTTTTGATGAAACTAACCCTATAAAAGAGGAAAATATTATTGTTATGATGATGATGTTTTTGAAAGTGATGATACAAACAAAGACCATCAAACTGACCAACCAGGTCAAGAAAGTGAAGTCAACATTGAAAGACAAAATGATGATCTTCCTAAAGAATGGAGAACCCATAAATATCATCCAATTGATAACATCATAGGTGATATCAATAAAGGAGTCACGACAAGATTAAAACTACAAGATGCTTGCTTAAACATGGCATTTGTTTCTCAAATCAAACCCTCCAAAATTGGTGAAGCACTTAAAGATGATCAATGGATACTTGCCATGCAAGAAGAACTCAATCAATTTGAAAGAAGCCAAGTATGGGAACTTGTTCCTAATCCTGGAAATAAACACATCATTGGAACAAAATGGGTGCTTAAAAATGAACTTGATGAGAATGGCATAGTTGTCCGCAACAAAGCAAGATTGGTCGCTCAAGGATACAATCAAGAGGAAGGGATAGATTTTGACGAAACATTTTCTCCGGTAGCAAGATTAGAAGCAATACGTTTACTACTTGCGTATGCTTGTTCCATGCCTTTGAGTTATATCAAATGGATGTGAATAGTGCATTTCTAAATGGATATATAAATGAAGAAGTCTATGTCAAACAGCCACTTGGGTTTGAAGATTCCAAAAATCCCTCACATGTTTACAAATTTAAAAAGGCTTTTTATGGTCTAAAACAAGCTCCAAGAGCTTGGTATGATAGATTAAGCACCTTTTTATGTGAACGAGGATTTGACAAAGGAGAAGTTGATAAAACATTATTTGTCAAAAGAGAAAATAGTCACACATTATTGGTTCAAATTTATGTTGATGATATAATATTTGGATCAACCAACAAGGACATACGTGAAGAATTCTCTTCAATAATGCAAGGAGAATTCGAAATGTCCATGATGGGAAAATTAAACTATTTTCTTGGACTTCATATCAAGCAACTTGAGCACGGCATCTTCATCAATCAAGCCAAATATTGTAAAGAATTACTAAAGAAATTTGAAATGGAGAATTGCAAAGAAAGTACAACTCCAATGGGCTCCGGAACATATGTTGATAAAGATGCATCAGGAATTTCCATCGACATATCCAAATATCGAGGTATGATTGGATCATTATTATATCTAACGGCCAGCCGGCCAGATATCATGTTTAGTGTTTGTTTGTGTGCAAGATTTCAGGCAGATCCGAAAGAATCACATCTAGTAATGACATATGTGAATAATTCTCTTCTATAATGCAAGGAGAATTTGAAATGTCCATGATGGGAAAGTTGAACTATTTTCTTGGACTTCACATCAAACAACTTGAGAATGGGATCTTCATAAATCAAGCAAAATATTGTAAAGAATTACTCAAAAGATTCGTAATGGAAAACTGCAAAGAAAGTGCAACTCCAATGGGCTCCAGAACCTATGTTGATAAAGATGCATCAGGTATCTTAATCGACATATCCAAATATCGATGTATGATTGGATCCTTATTATATCTAACGGCCAACCGGTCAGATATTATGTTTAGTGTTTGTTTGTGTGCAAGATTTCAGGCAGATCCGAAAGAATCGCATCTTGTAGCCGTTAAAAGAATTATGAAATATTTGAAAGGAACGACAAATGTAGGCCTATGGTACCCCAAGGGTAGCATATGTAGCCTAGTTGGATATTCTGATTCAGATTATGCAGGATGCAAAACGGATCGTAAAAGCACAAGCGGCACTTGCCATATTTTAGGCAATGCACTAGTATCATGGTCTTGCAAAAAGCAAGCTTGTGTTGCACTTAGTACTGCTGAAGCTGAATACATAGCAGCAGGAAGTTGTTGTGCCCAGATTCTCTGGCTCAAACAACAATTACATGACTATGGAGTTTGTAAGTACAGAAGTGCGCCTAAGAGTGGGGGTGAATTAGGTGTTTATAAATTTTCTTGTTTTTAGAGATTTAGTGTTTGATTTTTCTAATTTAAGATAGTGTATGGAAAGGATAAATGGCAGAAAAATAAAGAACACAAAGATATTATCCTGGTTCCCCTTATGACCAAGGGTACATCCAATCCTCTTGCACACCACAAGAGATTTTCCACTATTGTTAGAATAAGTACAAGTCCCACCCTAGGACCTTTGTTACAAACTCCTAACAATCACCCTAAGATAGCACACCACTATCTTAGTTTACAAAACTTGAAGAAAGAACACCACTTTCCTCAATTTACAACACTTGAATGGTTTAG
>NC_021163.2:49334762-49351705 GCF_000331145.2 Cicer arietinum | reverse complement strand
CACTGACTTACTTTGTATTCGACTACACATAGTCGTAGTCGAATACAACTTTGAGATTTTTGCTTCTGACTTGCTTTGTATTCGAATACAGGATGTTGTATTCGAATACACTTATGTATTTTGCCAAAAATATTATTTTCAAACATTATTTATATATTTTTACTTTTTGAAAATCCTTTTGATGCATATGCTAAAATGAAAGGTTCTCATGTGCATTTGAAATATACGAATATTAGATTGCATCATGTACCTTTACATAATACAACTTCTAGCATATTTGACCATAGTTGTCTTTGATGTTTGACTTCTTTTTGAGCTTGCAACTTGATCACTTTCGTTTGTCTTTGTCTTCATCAAAAACATGTATTTTACAGAGTTGATCTCGGATGCATTCCCCTAAGATATGACAACACAAGTGCAATAAACATCTCAAAGAATCCAATCATGCACTCTCGAACTAAACACATCGATATACGTCATCACTCTCTATGCGATCATGTGATGAAAGGTAATGTTGAGGTAACATTTGTTGATACACACAATCAATTGGCTGATATCTTTACAAAACCTTTACCTAAGGACTCATTTTATAAGATTCAAAGAGAACTTGGAATTTTAAATGAAAATGATATATGAAATTGCATGATACACATAGTCTGTCATCTCTCTTAAATTTGTGCATTACATCTTAAAGTTGTTAAAAATAAAATTCTTGGATGATTATTGGATCTTGATATATGAAGTTGTGCATTGCATGTTGAGATTTCCATAAAAAATTTAGTTTTTAAGCAAAAATTTGCATGTGTAGTCGAATACAAATGTCTGTATTCGAATACATATTTTTCCAGAAATTCTTGTATTCGAATACAACTTATGTGTAGTCGAATACACGTTTCCAGAACAATGTGTAGTCGAATACAACTAGGTGTAGTCGAATACACCTTCGCGTTTTTGCCCAGATATAAAAGTTGTTTCACATTTTAGGGTTATTTTACATTTGGTATTCGAATACACAGTTGTAGCTTCTCCTCTCCTCTCCCAAAATCTCGTCCATTCTCCTTTAACTTAGTTCCCATTCACCCAACCTTACAAACTACATCAATCCTTACTTCTTTCTTGGCATTTATCATCAGATTTCTCACATTTCTCTCAAACCCATTTTTCGCCAAAACATCTTTTCTCACCATGGATGCCTGCAAACGAGGACCAAGAACCAAGCATGCAGCAATGGGTCCTTCAAGAAAACGAACAAGGAATCCCAACATCACGGATTTATCCCGGCTTCTACACACACCGGAAGAAATTGATCATTTTCGCACATTCTACTCTAACAAGCGACTTATCATTCCAAAATATGGTACTTTAAACTCTTTCTCTGCCTTTAACTTTCCTGAGTTGCTCAAGGCGCAACATGTTGAAGAGTTTATAGGCTACAAAGGTCTTGTCTATCCTGACTTAGTTAGGGTTTTTTATTGCAATCTCATCCAAGATGGAAAAATGCTGGTATCTCGAGTTAAGGGTAAAACCATTCGGTTAAATACCAAAATTATAGGAGAAATTCTGAACATTCACTTTAACGGTCAACAGTTTTGTCCCAACAACTTGTGTCAATGGGTTGATATCTCTAAGTATGATGCGTATGTTGCCCTATGTCGGTTTGACAGACGCACAATGGAACAAAAGCGGACTCAGGCTGGTTCCAAATATGCCCAGCAACGGTATGGAGTGGGATATCTTACCGTTGATAATTGTCTTTTGCACTATTTCCTTAGCTACACTCTGGTTCCGAAGGCTGGAAATTACTCCCAAATTTCGGAGTTTGAATTATAAATTATGAATTTCATATATGAAGGTTGTCAACTAAATTGGGCATATTTTTTGAAATCTGTCATGTTTGGATCCCGAGAGGCAATTGGCTTACCATATGCGAAGGAAGTTTCCCGGATTTTAGAACACTTTGGGGTGGACTTCTCTGATGAAGTGATGTATACACCCACAAAAGAAAATATGTTGGATTTGGGCGTCCTGCCTAGCATGCAGATAGTATGGAATGAGCAACTTGAATCTTTTGTGCATAAAGGTGATTATGATCAACCATCTGATGTTGCTCCTGAAGACACTGCTGGACCCACAAATGCTGCTGCCCAGACTGATGAACATGAAGAGGATACAGCCTCTGTGTACTTAATTGAACTTCCCTTCATCCTTCGTTATGTCAATTTTTTATTATGTGTACTACTTTTATCTTTACTTGTGTGCATATTCTTGCATATGTATGTCTCTATATGTTTCCTTCTTTTTGCTCATGTCAAAAGGGGGAGAAAATTTGGTAATGTTGTTACCTTACACATCTTGTAGGTTCTCAAACAATTTTTTCATTAATCACATACAACGGGGAGTAAGCATATACTACGGAGGAGCAATGGTTCGAATTACACAATCTCTCCACAACAATAACATTTTGTCATAATCAAAAAGGGGGAGAATGTAAAACTACATATTTTTGATGAAGACGAAGATCAACAATTATGGTTCATGCAACAAGATCAAAAAGAAGATCAAATATCTTCATTAATAAGCTTCAAATCCAAACATTAAATGTTAAAATGTAAAGGTATATGATACAAACCAATATTTCCATTACATGAGAACAAGTCATATTTACATATGCATTTAAAGTATTTTCAAAAAGTCAAAACAACATTAACAAAGTCTTAAAAATCATATTTTTGACAAAATACATAAGTGTATTCGAATACATCATCTTGTATTCGAATACAAAGCAAGTCAGAAGCAAAAGTCTCAAAGTTGTATTCGACTACGACTATGTGTAGTCGAATACACCGCAAGTCAGTGGCCAAAATCCTTATATCTGTATTCGACTACAACCATCTGTTGTCGAATACAAAGTAAGTCAGTGGCAAATTTTCACTAATCTGTATTCGACTACACACATGTGTATTCGAATACAAGGTGTAATTTTTGAATATTTTTGAACGTTACAAAGAGGTGTATTCGAATACACACATCCTATATTCGAATACAACTGGAAGCAATACAATTTTTTAGATATGGAATGGCTCTAAATCATTGTATTCTTTCATCAAACCTCTTGGGTCAATGGCCATGAATCTGAAGAGATGTTTATGGAGTATAAATACCCCATAACTTCAGATCAAACAACACACAATCCTTGAATCAATATCCTGAAAAATTTTGAACAAAATTCTGATTTTTACAAAGTACTTGCATTTCATTTTCATATCATTCAGAAAGGTTCTCAAGTACTTGAATTATTATTGGATTGTTTATCAATATACCTCCCCTTATTTTTATTTAAATCATATTGTATCACTTGTAAAAAAAAGTAATACTTTCTTAAAAAGTAGCTTAATCTAAGATAATGGTGTGCTATCTTAGGAGTGTTGTTAGAAGTTTGTAGCAAGAATCCTAGGGTGAGAGTTGTACATTTTCTGACAATTAGTGGATCAATCTTTTGTGGTGTGCTAGAGGACTGGACGTACCCTTGGTTATAAGGGGAACCAGGATAAATCTTTGAGTTCATTTATTTACTGCATCTTACTATTAGTAGACATTATATTAACTCAGAAAATTCAACAACCATATCACTAAAAACAAGAAAATTTACTAATACCTAATTCACCCCCCCCTCCCCCGCCCTCTTAGGCGTACTTCTGTACTAACAGAGATCAAACAACACTTCATTAAAGACTTGTTCAAAAAGGGGTACTAAACATTCAATTTGTAGAGACAAAACACCAATAGGCTTACATATTCACCAAACTACTACTTAAAGATAGGCTTGACTTCATCAGGAAGAACCTTAACATTACCTTTGTACCTGACTAATGTTGTGATCACTTCAAAGTAGTTTAGTTTTACACTAGTTATTATATTTTCTTATATTATGTCATATTTATTTTATTAAAAAAAAGAGAAAAATGAAGAAAACAAATACAAAAATAAAAAAGAAAAAAGGGACAAAGTTTCACTTTCAAGTTTATTTGCCTAATGGTAAAAGGGGGAGAAAGATAATTGATAAAGTGGAGAAGAAATGGATACTAATACTTAGGGGAGTCAAACAAATATAAAGAAAAGTTGTTATAAAAAATACAAGTTTTGTCATCATCAAAAATGGGGAGATTGTCGGAATAAAGTTGATTTTACAGTTAGAGTATGAAAGAATATTCATGTTTTTGAAAACAATAAATTTGACTTCAAAGAGTATGAAAGAATATTCATGTTTTTGAAGAAAATCTAAAATAAGATTTGATTCATATTTATAATTGAAGAAAATCTTTGATCAAGTTGAAACGAAAATATGGTCATGATTTGAAAAATATTTGAAGAAGATTTGAAGAATACTTGATCAACATTTGAAAAGATTTAATTAAGATTTGAAGAAGATTTGATCAAGATTTATCTACAACAAAAAAAAAAAAAAAGGAACAAAATCAATCTGAAGAACTTACAAACTCAATCTACACAAAATAGGAATATAATCAATCTGAAGAATTTACAAACCTAATATGAACAAGAGACAATTCAGAATTAAAAAAGTACTAAATTGAATCCCAAATTTTCACTATAAATAGACACTCAAGACTGAAGGAGAAAAGCATCAAAAAGCATAAAAGAGTAGAAGAACTCATGCTCAAATTTCTCAATTCATCTTAGAGTTCAAAGAGAGAAACACTTGTTCAGGTTAGAAATATTTTATGAGTGTTCTTTTCTTATAGTGTGAGAGTTATTATTATTATCAGCTTTGTTAGAAGCAACTACTCAAGTTCCAATCTTTTGTATCCAACCTGATAATGGTTTAGTTCCTTCTTCAATATGGGGTTGTCAGGTTGTTAGGAGAAAACTTGGCTTGTAGGGTAAAGGTGGTTAGTTCCTCAAAAGTCTGGGGTTGTCAGGCTGTTTAGGAAGACTAGCTTGGAGCGTCAGGTGCTTTGTAATTCAACGTATTTGAATTAGTGGATTAAAGCCTTATGAATGGATGGACTGGATGTAGCCAAGTAAGTTGTGAACAAGGATAAATATATGTGTCAAATTATTTATGCTTTTATTGTTTACTACTTTTGAATTTGATTGCTTCTTATCTAAATAATTCATAAAAATCAACCAACCTTCATCAAATTAGCAAAAAGTTATCAACTTTGGCAAACCCAATTCAACCCCCCTTCTCGTATTTGCACCTTCAGAATTCATCAGAGGAAGTAAAAAGGTCGGAGGAAACAAATTCAAATCAGTCAACGAAATCCTCAAAATTCGAAAAAGGCACGCTATGGTAAAAACCTAATTTATTCAAAAAATCTCAGCAATAAATTCACGAACCCTAATTTTATTTATAAATTGTGGATCAAGGCTGAAGAAGATAGGTAAAATGCAAAAAACAACAAATTCATAAATCCTAAAGAAAACAAATTCATTCAAAACACCTCAAGAGATTAATTTACTAAGTATTCAGATTTTAAAGGTTTTAAGTTCTAGCAAAGCACTCCTTCAACTTTATATTACTTAGTGCTTCATTTGTAAGTGTGAATAATCATTGTATCAAATTTTCTTATTAAAAGCAAAGCCAAACCAACTCCAATGTCTTGTAACCTTGCCTGGTAGTGTGTTTAATTTGCCTCTAACAATTTGTAGGTTTTAGGATATGTAGAGAAGACTTGACTTGTAGGGTTAATGTGTGGTTTGCCTCAAAAAGTTTGTAGGTTTAGGTTGCTTTGAGAAGACTGACTTGTAGGGTCACATGTTGTTGTAATTCAAGTTTTGAATTAGTTGATAAATCTTTATGTAAGAAGAAACTAGATGGAGCTACTAAGTTGGTGGTAAACTATGATAAAATCTGGTGTGTTATTTTTATCTTTGCTCTATCTTTTTACGGCAACCTCGAAATAGTCCAAACAACTAAGTCACCAATCCTGAATCAGAATTAAAATTAAGAGAAGAATTTTAAAACTAGAAAAACACAATTCATCTCTCGTTCTCTTGTATGCGCACTTTCAATTTTTCCACCTACTTTTTTGAAGATTTTTAGACAGACGCTCCCGAGTAATTTGAAGATCCAATACCATGACACCGACGACAAGGGTTTCTATGACATTGATGGTGAAGGAAATTTGACAATAAATTACTATTTTGTTATGTATTGCGAGTGAGGCGTCCATAATTTTGTGCCACTAAGTCATCAATGTATTTTACTTTTGTTGATGTACTTTCTTTTCTTTAAATCACGTGGCAGCGCCACATACATCATGACCCTACTCTCTCTCTATATATACATATATATGGTGTGGTTAATTATATCTTGTTGAATTGTTTTTAATTTTATCTTTATATTTATAACATAATAAGATTAGTTATCTAAGTTCCATCAATAGGTCATCAAGGTGTCTCAATGCAAATGTATACCAAAATTTAACCAGTAATATTCATTATTTTAAATGGAATTTAAAAAAAAAATTATATATCAATTATTTTATTAATTAAAATACTAGTAAATATTTTAAATAATGCATTAAATATTATGACCTCTATTTTTTCTTTGTTAAATTTTAGAGTACTATCTATCACACACAAATTATCCAACGGCTGTTGGTGATAGTGAAAGTAGATTATGATCTTTGTAAACTATATATAATAATGTAATATTTTTTTAATGATGAATGTTAGTTGTTATTTTAGTCGGACTCGTGATTTTCTTATCATTGAGAGTCTTATATTCCTCCTCCAAACTAGTAAGTCACTTTTTTATTAGATATCAATGCAATATTAAGGATTCAAATCCTAGAATTATGCTCTAAAGAAGAACTGATGTAAGAACCATTATTGACTTGAGGGTTCATGTCACAACTATGTCTATAAGGAATTCAAGTCATTAACAAAAAAAAATTATTATAAACAATTATTAATGTATTTTTTATAGTAAGAAACCTAATACACTGCATCTTTTGTAATTATAATCTATCCATCATTATGCTTTGTATCTTCGGTCGTTGGTCGTCGGTCATCAGTCGTTAGTCGTCGGTCGTCAGTCAAACAATATGTTAGATTTAGTATATATTATAATGTATTTTGAAAAACATAGTATTTAAAAAAGATTTATAACTGATACCAAAATTGAAAGAAAAAAAATATAATCAATCTGAAGAATTTACAAACCTAATATGAACAAGAGACAATTCAGAATTAAAAAAGTACTAAATTGAATCCCAAATTTTCACTATAAATAGACACTCAAGACTGAAGGAGAAAAGCATCAAAAAGCATAAAAGAGTAGAAGAACTCATGCTCAAATTTCTCAATTCATCTTAGAGTTCAAAGAGAGAAACACTTGTTCAGGTTAGAAATATTTTATGAGTGTTCTTTTCTTATAGTGTGAGAGTTATTATTATTATCAGCTTTGTTAGAAGCAACTACTCAAGTTCCAATCTTTTGTATCCAACCTGATAATGGTTTAGTTCCTTCTTCAATATGGGGTTGTCAGGTTGTTAGGAGAAAACTTGGCTTGTAGGGTAAAGGTGGTTAGTTCCTCAAAAGTCTGGGGTTGTCAGGCTGTTTAGGAAGACTAGCTTGGAGCGTCAGGTGCTTTGTAATTCAACGTATTTGAATTAGTGGATTAAAGCCTTATGAATGGATGGACTGGATGTAGCCAAGTAAGTTGTGAACAAGGATAAATATATGTGTCAAATTATTTATGCTTTTATTGTTTACTACTTTTGAATTTGATTGCTTCTTATCTAAATAATTCATAAAAATCAACCAACCTTCATCAAATTAGCAAAAAGTTATCAACTTTGGCAAACCCAATTCAACCCCCCTTCTCGTATTTGCACCTTCAGAATTCATCAGAGGAAGTAAAAAGGTCGGAGGAAACAAATTCAAATCAGTCAACGAAATCCTCAAAATTCGAAAAAGGCACGCTATGGTAAAAACCTAATTTATTCAAAAAATCTCAGCAATAAATTCACGAACCCTAATTTTATTTATAAATTGTGGATCAAGGCTGAAGAAGATAGGTAAAATGCAAAAAACAACAAATTCATAAATCCTAAAGAAAACAAATTCATTCAAAACACCTCAAGAGATTAATTTACTAAGTATTCAGATTTTAAAGGTTTTAAGTTCTAGCAAAGCACTCCTTCAACTTTATATTACTTAGTGCTTCATTTGTAAGTGTGAATAATCATTGTATCAAATTTTCTTATTAAAAGCAAAGCCAAACCAACTCCAATGTCTTGTAACCTTGCCTGGTAGTGTGTTTAATTTGCCTCTAACAATTTGTAGGTTTTAGGATATGTAGAGAAGACTTGACTTGTAGGGTTAATGTGTGGTTTGCCTCAAAAAGTTTGTAGGTTTAGGTTGCTTTGAGAAGACTGACTTGTAGGGTCACATGTTGTTGTAATTCAAGTTTTGAATTAGTTGATAAATCTTTATGTAAGAAGAAACTAGATGGAGCTACTAAGTTGGTGGTAAACTATGATAAAATCTGGTGTGTTATTTTTATCTTTGCTCTATCTTTTTACGGCAACCTCGAAATAGTCCAAACAACTAAGTCACCAATCCTGAATCAGAATTAAAATTAAGAGAAGAATTTTAAAACTAGAAAAACACAATTCATCTCTCGTTCTCTTGTATGCGCACTTTCAATTTTTCCACCTACTTTTTTGAAGATTTTTAGACAGACGCTCCCGAGTAATTTGAAGATCCAATACCATGACACCGACGACAAGGGTTTCTATGACATTGATGGTGAAGGAAATTTGACAATAAATTACTATTTTGTTATGTATTGCGAGTGAGGCGTCCATAATTTTGTGCCACTAAGTCATCAATGTATTTTACTTTTGTTGATGTACTTTCTTTTCTTTAAATCACGTGGCAGCGCCACATACATCATGACCCTACTCTCTCTCTATATATACATATATATGGTGTGGTTAATTATATCTTGTTGAATTGTTTTTAATTTTATCTTTATATTTATAACATAATAAGATTAGTTATCTAAGTTCCATCAATAGGTCATCAAGGTGTCTCAATGCAAATGTATACCAAAATTTAACCAGTAATATTCATTATTTTAAATGGAATTTAAAAAAAAAATTATATATCAATTATTTTATTAATTAAAATACTAGTAAATATTTTAAATAATGCATTAAATATTATGACCTCTATTTTTTCTTTGTTAAATTTTAGAGTACTATCTATCACACACAAATTATCCAACGGCTGTTGGTGATAGTGAAAGTAGATTATGATCTTTGTAAACTATATATAATAATGTAATATTTTTTTAATGATGAATGTTAGTTGTTATTTTAGTCGGACTCGTGATTTTCTTATCATTGAGAGTCTTATATTCCTCCTCCAAACTAGTAAGTCACTTTTTTATTAGATATCAATGCAATATTAAGGATTCAAATCCTAGAATTATGCTCTAAAGAAGAACTGATGTAAGAACCATTATTGACTTGAGGGTTCATGTCACAACTATGTCTATAAGGAATTCAAGTCATTAACAAAAAAAAATTATTATAAACAATTATTAATGTATTTTTTATAGTAAGAAACCTAATACACTGCATCTTTTGTAATTATAATCTATCCATCATTATGCTTTGTATCTTCGGTCGTTGGTCGTCGGTCATCAGTCGTTAGTCGTCGGTCGTCAGTCAAACAATATGTTAGATTTAGTATATATTATAATGTATTTTGAAAAACATAGTATTTAAAAAAGATTTATAACTGATACCAAAATTGAAAGAAAAAAAAAATTATATCCAAAAACATATGACTCGACTAATTAAATCACTACTTAATTAACCCAAGTTATAAATTTTTATACCAAACCAATCAAAGACACCTAATGATGGAAACTAAAATTGCAAGATTTTAATTTGCCGCATGTTGGATATCATTTATATTCAACAAGTAGGGTAGTGGATGACTGTTACCTGTATTTGTGGATATCCATTGTCATCTCTAATGACGTCAAACTAGTTTTTACATTATAGTGTATTTCCAACCCATTTGTTAATTATGTTGGACTAGTCACGTAATTGGTTCTCGATCAAATCGGTTGGTTTGATCCGATTTTTATATTTTTTATTAAATCTTTAAAATTTCTATCTTATTAATTAATAAGAATGTAATTGAAAAAAATAATAATTCAAATCATCTTACACTTCTAAAATAACATCTAAATTAAAATTTAAGCCAACAAAAATATAACTCAATGTGTTTATTTCTTAGAAATGTAACATTTTTTAATTTTGGACCTTACAAAACCTTCGTTCAAATTATGGTTCTTTAATTCTCACAAGTGAGTGTATATTGGTCATCTATTCATTTAAAAAAAAAAGTGATTGTAAAAAAGAAACTCTTGTTGTGTGTAAGTAATATTCGTTATGAGCTAAGAATCTATGTCAGTTTCATATAAGTCTCCTAGGAAATTGAAGATGAATAAATAATATAGGAAGAAAATGGGTCTTTATGAAGGCAGTTACTAATTGCTAAATTTGGCACTAGTTGGTGTTTTTGAACTGAGAATTAAGACCAAAAGGGTCGAGATCTTTTGATACTCCGAACATATAAAGTTGGTTTGGTGGTGAAGGTTGAGAAGTTAGATAATGAAGTGATAAGATGATTATGGATTCCATTCTCATCCTTAATTAGTAAAATACTATATAACAATAGTAATAATATTAATTACTAAAATTAGTTGTTGAGAAAAAAAAAACTAATTTAATTGAGAATTCTCTAAATCTTTGATTGGATTAACAATATGATTTAGTCGGACTTATGAAAATTTTAATCGATCAAAGATAATATGTTAAAAGATATATATTAGAGACAGGTATTTCGTTAAAAACAAAATTTAAATTAATTGAGAAATGGTTAAGCCTTTGAAGCTAATTCAACTCAATCTTAGCTATTAAATTAATTGGATGACTATAAAAAACCAGCCGTCATTTGATTGAAATGAAGATTGGGCAGAGTGTAATTTTAAAGTAAAATAGAAGAGACAAGAAAAATTGAAGGAAATTAAGTAGCATAATGAAGACATGCAAATGCAAAGGTGTCACATAAAATTTTCAACTATGAATCTCTCTTTAAATAAGACAAAGAAATTAAACTCATTTATTGAAACATCGAAAAGATTCATAAAACAACAATGGAGATGATCGATCTCAATGGGTAGAGTGGTTCCACTGTATGACATTAACATCAGTACTAGAAAAAGGAAGAGGAAAGAATGAAGAATTCAATTGAGTTGAATTGGCAGGTGCAACACTGAAATCTGAATCACCAACATGTAAGTCATTATTCTCTTCAATTTCATGAACACTTCCATTGATAATGGTCAATCTTTGAAACTCAGGTTTCTTGAAAAGTGCAGCTGAAATCAAAACATCACCAACAGCCTTTACCATGCCTCCAATGATACCACCAAAAACCTGTCCACTATCACCAGAGAGGTAAATGGAAAAAGAAGAACATGTTGGTTCAGTGATGAAACGTGGAGGAACATGATGACCACAATTGGCATTGACGTAAGTACCAGAAAGAGATAACATATTGAACAATCCTTTCATGGGAAAAGTAGGAGCACGAGAGAGTGGATTGAGAAGAGTAACATCAGAGACAGGACCAATACCACTTAAAACTGTGATGCTAGATTGACGACAATGAGCAAAGTTGATGAGAGTTTCTACAACATCTTTTCCAGCAGAAATTTCAATTAGAATTGGTTCCATAAGTGTATCTGTGTTTTCCTTTATAACAATAGGTGGTTTGGGTCTATTCTTGGATCCCAATGGTCTACCTTTGTTTTTCTTGCTGGATGATGTTGTGAAGTCTCCATTTGTATCTTCAGGGGGATTGGTATACATGCTTGCTTCTGGTGATTGCATCATCAACTTGTTGTTGCTGTTGTTGGTGGTTGTTGTTGTGTTAGTGTGAGAGATCATGTATCCTCTCTTAACTCCCACCATTACAGATGAGCTATTTGAGAGTGTGGAAAATCTCATAGAAATATTTTCTAAGGATTCTTTCTTGGAATTTGGGGAGACTGAAGATGGCTCAGGTATGTTGTCTGTCATTTTTGTTGTATGTAATTTCTGAGGAAAAGACTAACAATATGATAGAATATTTATAATACTTGTTTCAATGTGGGAGACATTGGTCCTACCCATTGGAATTTCAAGTTGGTTTTTTTTTTTTTTTTTGGTACAATGGATTGCAATTTAGTTTCTAGAATAAATGCAAAGTATACTAGCTAGTCTTTTAAGAGAGAGAGAGAGAGAAATAATTATCTCAATAAAATGAGGAGAGAGGAGTGGAGATATGATACAAATATGTATTGATACATAGTCATCCAATTATTTTAACAAATAAATGGTAGGTTTATTAACGAAAGTTGAATATGCCAGATATTGTCTTTATTATCTTTGAAAATATTAAAATTACAACAATATATTTAATTAATATGTTTTATTAAAGTCAATTTAGTTTTAAAATATATATTTAGTTAGTTAGTTACGTTCTTGGTTTAAAAAATTATTTTTGGTCTTTAACATCAATTGAATGTTAAAAAAAAAAGTTGATTGATAAAAGAAATATGGATCAAACATTTAAATATGTTTTTAGTAACTGTAAATATAATAATTTTCAGTTGTAGTCTCTGAAAAATATTATTTTGGATTCATTTCTGCAATATTCAAAAACTTTATTTTTGATCGTCAACGTTAAATGGACATTACAAAAACGTGAGCTGACAAATAGAGGAAAATGTGGACCAATCTTAGCACTCTAACGAGAATATTAATTTAAATGTTATAATAATTTGTATACTTATTTTTATTTGTTATTTAAATATTATTTCAGTTTAATTTGTTTAAAATAATTATTTAAATTTGTATTCTTATTGAAGTTTGTATATTTATTTTATTAGAAATAAGTATACAAATTATTTTTATTTGTTATTTAAATATTGTTTCAGTTAAATTTTTTTAGAATAATTATTTAAATTTGTATTCTCATTGGAGTTTGTATACTTATTTTGTTAGAAATAAGTATACCAATTATTTTTATTTGTTGTTTAAGTATTGTTTTCGTTAAATTTGTTTAGAATAAATATTTAAATTTGTATTCTCATTGAAGTTTTTATACTTATTTTATTAGAAATAAGTATACAAATTATTTTTATTTATTGTTTTAACATTATTTCGGTTAAATTTATTACACGTTTTCCTCTATTTTTTTCTCACGTTTTTGTAATGTCAATTTGACATAAGGACCAAAAATAATTTTTTTTTATAATATTACAAGGATGAAATTCAAATAAAAAATTTTACAAGAATTAAAATTAAAAACTGTTATATATATAAACCTAGTTTTTTTATACTGTGAGTATATAGTTTTTTTTTTTACATTATATTTGTGAGTATATAGTTACTAAAGTATAATATTTTAATTAAAATATCACTATACAAAAATCTGTAGTGACATTTTAATTAAACCGTAATATTTTAATTAAAATGTCACAATACAAAAATTCACTAGTGACATTAAATTAAAGAGACCCAAAAAAAATTGAAATTGTCTCTAATAATTATCAAAGACATCAATGTTAGAAACTAATTATATTTTTTATCTTACAAGTGCAGCTCACATGCATAATAAAAACTCCAAAAACATTTAATATGATGAGACAATAGTTTGAATCTGCGAGATACTGTTCTTCTTAATATTTAATGTGTTATTCATCAATCACTAAACTATTTAGAACCAAAAAGTAATCCCTTATTTTTGTTGGAAATATTTTTTTAGTACTATAAGTTATAATTAGCTAGTTTTGTATAATTTAGTAAGTATAACATATTGTGATTTTCAAAGAGAAACCCGAGTTACATATCCAGGTTGGATAATAGTTTACTTTTGAATCCATCAAATACTTGCACTTTATATTGTAAATAAGAAAAACAAATTAACATTCATATAGTAAAATCAATGGTCAAATTCGTATTTACTGTGCATACATCGTAATTTATGAATTTGTTAAAATAAATTGTGCAAAATGAATCCTTTATACTATTTTTTATTTATCAAGACTCTATATATACTTTGCTCTCATGATAAGCAACTTAATTGATTCAACATAATTTTTAGGTCTGATTTTTTTTATTAATAACTTTTAAGTTGTTTGATTTATGTATGTAAATTGAAAAAGTAGAATAAGCTAGAGAGGTGTGCAAATTTTGGCACTTAAAAAAATGCCTAATCCTTTTTTTTTTCTTTCATGTTGAGAGTTTTTAACAAATGACATCGCAGGAATTACTAATATTCTGTTACAATGTTAAGAAGGGAAATTAACAAGAAAAATAAATTACAAGGAAACAAGTTTTCTCATTTGATTAAATAAATAGGAAAAAAATGAGTACAATATTAGAGGAACTAATTGAAACAAGTTTTCTCATTTCATAAGAGAAACTGATTGAAAATGATAATGGAGGAAAAAATAAATAAATATTCCATTTTAATTTTATGGTTAAACTCCAAATTTACGGATAAAGTCAATTTACTCTGGTCTCCTGTATATTCCAAATTCAGTCAAAAAAAATTATTACATTTCCAAAAAGATAACCAAACATAAATAATTTAAAATAAATAATTCAATTTGACTTTCAAATATATGGGCAAATAAAATGTATATTTCTCTCTCTTATTATATAGTTTCCAAATAATAAGACATTCAGTTTCAATTCATGCATTTCCTTCTAATTATCATTATCGCTTTTTTATTCTCTTCCATTTAACTAATAAAATACATTTAAAAAGAACAAATAAAATAATAGCTATTTCAAATAATAATAATGATTATTATTATTATTATTATTATTATTATGAACAAAACTTGAAAATATTGAATTTACAAACTATTTTTTCATATTATATATATATATATATATATAAAATGCTAATAAAAAGGAACGGTGGTAATATTATTACAAATATTAACAAAATGTAAGTAACATTAACCACTTATACACATATCTAAAATGAGATTATTTGGGTGCGATTTCAAACATTCATTTTACCTACGTGTCAGTCTTTTAGTAATTCTACACTCTCACATTAATTTTACATTAAATATTATTTCATTAAATCAATTATAACAATTTGAAATAAAATGAATAGGCTAGCAATTATTAAAATATTCAACATTAATTTTTTAAAGGAAAAGAATCAAATATATTATAAATAAAAAAATCTAACGATACATTTACCGCTTGCAATTATGTGATTTTTAAAAGGATTGTTTTTTTTTTTTGTACAATATTCTTAAAAGAAATTTTACTCTTTGCAAATACATTTATTTCATGCAACTTAATTACTTAATACTTAATTTCTACTTTCTAACTCCTTCCAAACTTTTATTATGTGAATTTGTTTTCTATTAAAAGCTTGAGAATTAATTTTTGGAAAGAATTTGTCAAGCATTTGATATGATAAGATGAATTGAAGTGGTGAAACGAGGGGCAAAACCAAATGCCAAGAAAATAGAAAATAGTGGAACAAAAAAAACTTTGAAAAGGTGCCTCTCAAATTGTTTTAAAATTTAAAAATAGTGATTAGAATATCTCAAATTTTCACATATTAATATGGATGATCTTATTGTCAAACAAAAAAATATATATGATGTTAAAAACATGAAAAATGTAACAATATGAAAGAAGAAATGTGTTTCTTCCCTTAAACTTCTTTACATTGTATTTGGATTTCAATAAGGAAAAAAAAATATCTATACTAATTCAATTTTGTGACCTATTCTATATTAATTCATATTTGTAATATTCCATTAATTTTCGCATTTTTTCCTTCACTTGACATAATTCACAAATATATAAATACTAAAAATATGAGTCTTATTAATATTAGATACATAAATATGTCTTATTCACTTTATATTATTAAAAAAGCATAATAATCTTTTCATACACATACACATTGCTTTCCGAATTCTAAATAACATGAAATTGTCCTAGATATATAAACATGCCTTATTCACTTTATATTATTAAAAAAGCATAATAATCTTTTCATACACATTGCTTTTCGAATTCTAAATAACATGAAATTGACATTGAATATGTAATTTTGTTCCCATACTTTTTTTAAAAGAATTAAGATTTAAAAAATTCATACAATTTCTCAATTACCATTGATTTAAGAATTTGGGACTTCTGATTGCAATCTCACTAAAATGGAAATAAATAGGCTAAATACATCTCTTAATTTAATTTTGGTTAACGTTTTAGGTCTTTATCTTTTTTTTTTCTTTCCCGATTTCGTCCTTTATTTTAATTTTAAATGAAAATTTGATCGTTTATGTTTTAAAATGCATGTCAACAATGTTATCCTTTTTAGTATAAAATTTCAAAAAATTCATTAAAATTTTCAAACAAAATCCATAAAATTAATTATATTTTTCAATATAATACAAATTTCATCAAATTCGTAACTCAAATATTCAAATAAACTCATATTTTCATTCTTTATTTGATGTTGTTAGAGATGAAAATATGAGTTTATTTAAAGATTTAGTTATGAATTTGATAAAATTTGCATTATATTGAGGACGATAATTAATTTTATAGGTTTTGTTTGAAATTTTTGATGATTTTTTTGAATTTTTGCAACAAAAAAAACATTATTGACATTTTAAAATAAAAAAGATCAAATTATTACTTAAAATTAAAATAAAGAATTAAATCGAAAGAAAAAAAATAAATAACTAAAACATTAACTGCATTTAAATTAGTGGACCACTAGTATTATTTAACTAAATAAATATTATCAATTAAACACAAAAGAAACGATTTGTCCATAGTCTTCCTTTCACTTTTGGT
>NC_021163.2:49333472-49334262 GCF_000331145.2 Cicer arietinum | reverse complement strand
ACAATCTAAAATAAAATTTGATTCATATTTATAATTGAAGAAAATCTTTGACCAAGTTGAAAAGAAGAGTTGAAAAGAGGATATGGTCAAGATTAATCTTGAAGAACACATGAATTATTTACAAGAATAATTGATCAAGATTTATCTACAAGATATGAATTATTAACAAGAAGATTTGATCAAGATTTATTACAAGAAGATACGAATTATTTACAAGAAGATTTTATCAATATTTTTAACAAGAACATATGAATTATTTACAAGAAGATTTGATCAAAATTTATCACAAGAAGATATGAATTATTTACATGAAGATATGAATTATTTACATGAAGATATGAATTATTTACAAGAAGATATGATCAAGAATTGTTTACAAGAAGATACTTTTATTATTTGCAAAAATATGTAATGAGTCAAAATGGCTGAACTCCTCTAAAGGGTCACCAACCGAAATTAACAGTTAACACAT
Source organism: Cicer arietinum (assembly GCF_000331145.2). Taxonomy (NCBI): domain Eukaryota; kingdom Viridiplantae; phylum Streptophyta; class Magnoliopsida; order Fabales; family Fabaceae; genus Cicer; species Cicer arietinum. The sequence goes on along the minus strand of NC_021163.2, from coordinate 49,333,790 downwards.
AACATTTAAGTTTTTGAATGCACAAAATAACCTTTCCACTAAGCATGCACCTTAAAAGGATTTTCCATATGCTAAAAGTTCATATAATACTTGCCAAATGAAAATGAAGTCAAAATAAGTCATAAATCAATCAAGTAATAAACAACTGGCCAATCCATTGATGAACCAATTGAGCAATCGATCATCTAACTCAAAATAAGAGTTTCCACTAAGCCAATCGATTGGGAAATCGATTTGGATGAAGGGTTTTAGTGAAAACTGAACTATGGGCTTAAATCAATCGATTGGGAAATCGATTGAATGAATAACTGAGCCCCT
>NC_021163.2:49328114-49333288 GCF_000331145.2 Cicer arietinum | reverse complement strand
TGATTTTGTCAAAATGGCTGAGCTCCTGTAATGAGTCCAATCGATTTCCAAATCGATTTTTGAGGAATAGCTTTTAATAGAATCGATTTGGGAATCGATTTGCCTGCATGTTTTTCTTAAAACTACATAAACTAACTCAATCACATTCACACACACAACTCCAAAACATAACACTTAGCAATTTCCACACAATCACCACGACAACTTGAGTTTCGAAACAGTTTTACAGTCAATTACACTTACACACAATTTGTTCCAAAACATAGACACTTAGTACAATCATCACAATCACAATGACATCTCAAGTTCAAACACTCAATCATACACTTGAATCAAACACGACTCGTGTGTCAAGCATCCTAATGCAATGCGTATATGCCAAAATGCATGGACTCGGAATTCCAAACCAAAACCCTCCTCGAAGGGCCGTAAATCATAATTGTACCGCCTATCGCAGGCCAAAGTACCAATTATCGAGGTGCCACCTATCACGGGTCTGCACGATTTACTAAAAAGCGTAAACCATAAACGTACTGCCTATCACGGGCCCGTACCGTTTACCGAGGTGCCACCTATCACGGGTCTGCACGGTTTACTAAAATAACGTAAATTGTAAATGTACCGCCTATCACAGGCCAAAGTACTATTTACCAAGGTGCCACCTATTACGGGTCTGCACAATTTACAAAAAAAGCGTAAACCATAAACGTACTGCCAATCACAGGCCCGTACCGTTTACCGAGGTGCCACCTATCACGGATCTGCACGGTTTACAAAAACGTAAATCATAAATGTACCGCCTATCACAGGCCAAAGTACTATTTATCAAGGTGCCACCTATCACGGGTCTGCACAATTTACAAAAAAACGAAAACCATAAACGTACTGCCTATCACGGGCCCGTACCGTTTATCGAGGTGCCACCTATCACGGGTCTGCACAATTTACAAAAAAGCGAAAACCATAAACGTACTGCCTATCACGGGCCCGTATCGTTTATCGAGGTGCCACCTATCACGGGTCTGCACAATTTACAAAAAAACCGAAAACCATAAACGTACTGCCTATCACGGGCCCGTATCGTTTATCGAGGTGCCACCTATCACGGGTCTGCACAATTTACAAAAAAACCGAAAACCATAAACGTACTGCCTATCACGGGCCCGTATCGTTTATCGAGGTGCCACCTATCACGGGTCTGCACAATTTACAAAAAAACCGAAAACCATAAACGTACTGCCTATCACGGGCCCGTATCGTTTATCGAGGTGCCACCTATCACGGGTCTGCACAATTTACAAAAAAACCGAAAACCATAAACGTACTGCCTATCACGGGCCCGTATCGTTTATCGAGGTGCCACCTATCACGGGTCTGCACAATTTACAAAAAAACCGAAAACCATAAACGTACTGCCTATCACGGGCCCGTATCGTTTATCGAGGTGCCACCTATCACGGGTCTGCACAATTTACAAAAAAACCGAAAACCATAAACGTACTGCCTATCACGGGCCCGTATCGTTTATCGAGGTGCCACCTATCACGGGTCTGCACAATTTACAAAAAAACCGAAAACCATAAACGTACTGCCTATCACGGGCCCGTATCGTTTATCGAGGTGCCACCTATCACGGGTCTGCACAATTTACAAAAAAACCGAAAACCATAAACGTACTGCCTATCACGGGCCCGTATCGTTTATCGAGGTGCCACCTATCACGGGTCTGCACAATTTACAAAAAAACCGAAAACCATAAACGTACTGCCTATCACGGGCCCGTATCGTTTATCGAGGTGCCACCTATCACGGGTCTGCACAATTTACAAAAAAACCGAAAACCATAAACGTACTGCCTATCACGGGCCCGTATCGTTTATCGAGGTGCCACCTATCACGGGTCTGCACAATTTACAAAAAAACCGAAAACCATAAACGTACTGCCTATCACGGGCCCGTATCGTTTATCGAGGTGCCACCTATCACGGGTCTGCACAATTTACAAAAAAACCGAAAACCATAAACGTACTGCCTATCACGGGCCCGTATCGTTTATCGAGGTGCCACCTATCACGGGTCTGCACAATTTACAAAAAAACCGAAAACCATAAACGTACTGCCTATCACGGGCCCGTATCGTTTATCGAGGTGCCACCTATCACGGGTCTGCACAATTTACAAAAAAACCGAAAACCATAAACGTACTGCCTATCACGGGCCCGTATCGTTTATCGAGGTGCCACCTATCACGGGTCTGCACAATTTACAAAAAAACCGAAAACCATAAACGTACTGCCTATCACGGGCCCGTATCGTTTATCGAGGTGCCACCTATCACGGGTCTGCACAATTTACAAAAAAACCGAAAACCATAAACGTACTGCCTATCACGGGCCCGTATCGTTTATCGAGGTGCCACCTATCACGGGTCTGCACAATTTACAAAAAAACCGAAAACCATAAACGTACTGCCTATCACGGGCCCGTATCGTTTATCGAGGTGCCACCTATCACGGGTCTGCACAATTTACAAAAAAACCGAAAACCATAAACGTACTGCCTATCACGGGCCCGTATCGTTTATCGAGGTGCCACCTATCACGGGTCTGCACAATTTACAAAAAAACCGAAAACCATAAACGTACTGCCTATCACGGGCCCGTATCGTTTATCGAGGTGCCACCTATCACGGGTCTGCACAATTTACAAAAAAACCGAAAACCATAAACGTACTGCCTATCACGGGCCCGTATCGTTTATCGAGGTGCCACCTATCACGGGTCTGCACAATTTACAAAAAAACCGAAAACCATAAACGTACTGCCTATCACGGGCCCGTATCGTTTATCGAGGTGCCACCTATCACGGGTCTGCACAATTTACAAAAAAACCGAAAACCATAAACGTACTGCCTATCACGGGCCCGTATCGTTTATCGAGGTGCCACCTATCACGGGTCTGCACAATTTACAAAAAAACCGAAAACCATAAACGTACTGCCTATCACGGGCCCGTATCGTTTATCGAGGTGCCACCTATCACGGGTCTGCACAATTTACAAAAAAACCGAAAACCATAAACGTACTGCCTATCACGGGCCCGTATCGTTTATCGAGGTGCCACCTATCACGGGTCTGCACAATTTACAAAAAAACCGAAAACCATAAACGTACTGCCTATCACGGGCCCGTATCGTTTATCGAGGTGCCACCTATCACGGGTCTGCACAATTTACAAAAAAACCGAAAACCATAAACGTACTGCCTATCACGGGCCCGTATCGTTTATCGAGGTGCCACCTATCACGGGTCTGCACAATTTACAAAAAAACCGAAAACCATAAACGTACTGCCTATCACGGGCCCGTATCGTTTATCGAGGTGCCACCTATCACGGGTCTGCACAATTTACAAAAAAACCGAAAACCATAAACGTACTGCCTATCACGGGCCCGTATCGTTTATCGAGGTGCCACCTATCACGGGTCTGCACAATTTACAAAAAAACCGAAAACCATAAACGTACTGCCTATCACGGGCCCGTATCGTTTATCGAGGTGCCACCTATCACGGGTCTGCACAATTTACAAAAAAACCGAAAACCATAAACGTACTGCCTATCACGGGCCCGTATCGTTTATCCTTCAAGTAGTCCACTCGAAATCTTAATCATTCTGAATTTCAATATTCCTGGTGCAAACTCTACGTTCAAGTGTAGATCTCTAAAAGCTTCCCACAACTCTTGTTGTCTAGCCATAATTGTTGAAGACACCGAGACACTTCTTCTACTCAACGCATCAGCCACTACATTGGCATTCCCAGGGTGGTACTGCAGTGTGAAATCAAAATCCTTGAGAGTCTTCATCCATCGTCTCTGGCGCATGTTCAATTCCTTCTGATCAAACAAATATTTCAAACTTTTATGGTCACTGAACACTGTGAACGTGCACCCATATAAATAGTGCCTCCAGATCTTCAATGCAAAAACAACAGCAGCAAGCTCCAAATCATGAGTAGGATAGTTTCTCTCATGAATCTTCAATTGCCTTGAGGCATAAGCTACAACTTTCTTGTGTTGCATCAGAACACATCCCAAACCTTGGTGAGATGCATCACAATAAACTTCATAGGGTTCATCCGATTGCGGTAATACCAATACTGGTGAGGTCGTCAATTTTCTCTTTAGTAACTGAAAATTTTCCTCACACTTCTCCGTCCATGCGAACGGTTGATCTTTTCTGGTAAGTTGTGTCAATGGAGTCACAATCTTAGCAAAACCTTCAATAAATCTCATGTAGTACCCTGCCAATCCTACGAAACTTCGTATGTCAGTGACAATCTGAGGCTGTTTCCATGTAAGAACTGCCTCAATCTTAGTCGGATCTACATCGATTCCTTCCTTGGTTAACACATGTCCTAAGAAATTCACTTTTTCTAGCCAAAATCCACACTTTGACAGATTGGCATACAATTGCTTCTCGCGTAAAATCTCGAGAACTTGACGTAAATGTTCTCCATGCTCTTCTTCAGTTCTCGAATAAATTAATATATCATCAATGAACACCACAACAAACTTGTCAAGGAACAAATTAAAGATTATGTTCATGTAGTCCATGAAAATTGCTGGTGCATTGGTAACCCCAAACGGCATAACGAGATATTCATAATGTCCGTAACGGGTTCTGAAAGCAGTTTTCTGAATATCTCCTTCCCTTACTCGAATCTGATGGTAACCCGACTTCAAGTCAATCTTCGAAAATATCGTGGCCCCTCTCAATTGATCCATTAAATCATCGATGCGTGGCAAAGGATAACGATTCATCATAGTTGCCTTATTAAGCTGTCTATAATCCACACATAAGTGCGAGCTTCCGTCCTTCTTCTTAACTAGCAAAACTGGAGCTCCCCATGGTGATACACTTGGTCTAATAAATTTCTTCTCCAACAAGTCTTCAATTTGGCTTTTGAGCTCATTTAATTCCAATGGCGACATTCGATACAGTGCCATTGAAATAGGTTCGATTCTTGGCTGCAAATCAATGAAAAATTCCACTTCTCTTACCGGTGGCAATCCTGGAATTTCCGTTGGAAATACGTCCCGTTACTCATTGACGAGCATCAGATCTTCTATGTCCACATTTATCTTTGCCTCCACATTAGCCAGAGAAAAAAACT
>NC_021163.2:49278233-49324269 GCF_000331145.2 Cicer arietinum | reverse complement strand
AGGTGCCACCTATCACGGGTCTGCACGGTTTACAAAAACGTAAATCATAAATGTACCGCCTATCACAGGCCAAAGTACTATTTGTCAAGGTGCCACCTATCACGGGTCTGCACGATTTACAAAAAGAATGAAAAATGCATGAGCATATACTGAATCCATCCACGACAATCGTTAAGCAAATGCAGATATTAAAAGATTCCCCATTTTTAATACTCATTTAACTTAAACGACTTTCACAACAAACATTAAGTAACCAAGACATTAAGAGATTCCCCATTCTTAATACTCGTTTAACTTAAACGATTTTCACAACAAACATTAAGTAAACAAGACATTAAGAGATTCCCCATTCTTAATATTCATTTAACTTAAACGACTTTCACAACAAACATTAAGTAACCAAGACATTAAGAGATTCCCCATTCTTAATACTCGTTTAACTTAAACGATTTTCACAACAAACATTAAGTAAACAAGACATTAAGAGATTCCCCATTCTTAATACTCATTTAACTTAAACGATTTTCAAAACAAACATTAAGTAAACAAGACATTAAGAGATTCCCCATTCTTAATACTCATTTAACTTAAACGATTTTCAAAAAACAAACATTAAGTAAACAAGATATTAAGAGATTCCCCATTCTTAATACTCGTTTAACCCTAATGGTTTTCAAATTCCACCAAAACAACTCAAACATATTATCAAATTCAATCCACGATTCACACCAAAACACATCAATTCATTTCTCCACCAAATCCAACCATACACATATCAAATTTCATAAGCATGAATTATGAACACGTCAAACTTCATTTACTCAAATTCATACACCAATGTGTTAAATTCATTTTCCGCGAAACATTCATCGATATCACCAAAACCTAACTCTAAGATTTTACCCATAAAGCCTCAAATTCGTTTTCCCCAAATCAACACTTTAACCCTAACAAAATTCCTTTCCACACAACCACAGATAAGTCCCTAAATGCAAACTAGAAGTTTGGAAGGAGCCCTTACCTTCACGTTAGCTTTAACGTGCGATTACGGTACCGCGAGTAAATCCGGTAAAATCTCCGCTCGCAACGTCGCTTCCAAAGTTGGTTCCCTAGCACCGTAGCGTGGTAGTGAACAACTTTCCCTTCTATCTCTTTGTGAAATGAAGCTTAGATCTAGATGAAACGGGGAGGTTTGTGTTTGACGGTTTTGAAATCCCTAACACCGTTTATCTTTGTTTTCGAAACAACGAGGGAGTATGATGCTGATAAATCCTTGCTTTCTTACCCACTAAGCCTTGGGTTTCTATTCTTGAACAAAAGGAAGAAGCGAAAATGAAAATGGAAGAAGGAGGAAGAAGGGGGTCACGCGAGGCAGAGGAAGAAGATGGATTTTGCTTTCTTTCTTTCCCTTTTCCTTTCTTTCTTTTTCCTTCCTTTCTATTTCTTTTCATTCTATTTCCTTCTCTTTTCCCTCCACACAAACATATAAATATGTATGTATTTATATATATATTAATTACTTTTAACATATATCTCCAAATATCTAGATATTTATTAAAATTACCATTTCACCCATAAGGCATTAAATTCTTCGTAAAGGATTCACCGTACTTAATTTAATTTTTTTATCGACGAGTAATTTTAATCGGGCATCAAATATCTTTTTGGTCATATAAACTCCAAAATATTAATAACTTTGGTTAAAAAGCCTCCGAGTTCAATACCAAAATACACTAAAATACATAAAGTATACTTTAAAATTATGGGTCTTACATAAATCATAATTGTACCGCCTATCATAGGCCTTACTAATTACCGAGGTGCAGTCTCTCACAGGCTAGCACGATTTACTAGAGTGAGTCTATCACATGCCTTACACATCAGTTAAATCTTTGTAAGGATTAGATGGACCAACTAACACATAGAACCACCATGTGACCCTTCACGGTCACCACTTAACTCTGTGGCCCATCACGGTCACATTCAACATTGTGGCCCATCTCAGTCACCACTGATACTGTGGCCCATCACGGTCACCACAAGCTATGAAATGCATGAGCATATTCTGATTCCTTTCACCACAATCATTAAGTAAATGCAGCTATTAAAAGATTCCCCATTTTTAATACTCATTTAACACTAACGATTTTTCAAACTTATCACAGAGTATACTCAAAATAGATTTTTCTCAATAAAATTCATAATGCACATATTAGCAGTTATGAATACATAATCGCATCAAAACTTAATCACCACAACAACATTAATATATCAGAGTTCTTCCCATCGCTAACTCGGTGCCAACAGTCTCGATTCCTTTTCGAGACTCAAGGACCAAACTACATAAACATAAATATTTATAACAATTTGTTCATAATAAAATTAATCCAACCACAACAAAATTCTCAAAATTAAATCTTTTTCACACACCAAACTTTTAAAACCAAATAAGCTACATTATTTAGTTAAAACTAAATAAAACAAATATTGTCCAAATCACACATACACACACTCGACTATTAAAGCACCGAAATTTTGAGTTAATAAAATACTATAAACTTTTTCTTTTCAATCTAACTTTTTTCTCAAGAGTAAAATTTTTGAGTCCAAAAGTAAAATTTTAAACTCTAACCATTTTAATAGACTCGAATTAGAGGCAACATGATCAAAGGAAGACTAGGATTAGAGGAAACATGATAAGAGGAAGACTCAATTAGAGGCAATATGATCAAATGAAGATTTGGATTAGAGGCAACGTGAACATATGAAGACTCATATTAGAGGCAACCCGAAAGAAGAAAAATTATTGGCAAAACAAAGCAGAAGCAGACAATGCATCAGAGGCAAATCTTATCGGAAGCAAAAGAGATATCAAAAGGGGTTTAGGGAAACGCAACATAAACATTCAAACAACCATATGCAAAATGAATGGCTTTTGAAGAACTAATGCAAATTTTCAACATTTCCTAATGCTAAACCTCAATTTTTCCTCACTCTATGCTTTCTAAGAATTCCATCATTTCAAATCCATAAATAATTCCAACTGTAGAACAAATTAGATTTTAGCACAAAAACCCACATGCAAAAGGTAAAATTTGTTATAGGAAAATAACTCATAGTTTTCCAAGAATAAATCCCTTTAAATCGAGTTAAGTTGTGGAAATTGTCTGCTTTATCAGCTCTCAATACTTCTGCCTCTGTAGTTCTGGTTCGAATTATGAATTTCCTTAAATTTTCTCCTTTTCTTCCTTAGTGTTGTTTTGGATATTTGATGTTTTTTGAGAGGAAGAAAGGGACATGCAAGGGTTCAGATTGTAGGGAGAGAATTGTTGTCTTTGAAGGATTTTGGAAAGAAGAAGAAAATTGGTGAATGACGGAGATGATGAACAATAACATGTGTTGGTGTTTTTCAAAATGTTTCGAGAGTGCGTAATAGGAAGTGAAAGAAATGAAGGTGGAAGATGATTTAGTACCCGTGCGTGAAGGAGAAAGAAAAATAACTAAAGGTGGCATGTTCTCTCTTTGCCACTTGGACTTGTTAACGCTACCACTTTTCTATTCTACCATTGATCCTAAATTAATATTACCAAAACCACAACATTAACAATTAATAAAATTACAGTAATTCTAATTAGTACTTAAATCTTATAAATATTTCTAAGATAGTGAGAGGGTTGTTAGAAATTTTGAGAGTTTACCCATTGAAAGAAGTATGGATTAATCATTTGAAGAACACATTGATGGATTCATCAAGGAAGAACAATCGAGACGCCGATTGGGGTCATGGCCATACCAACTTTACCAAGAGGTTCTCAATTATTTTGGTGACTCACATCAAGAAAAATGGGAAAACGTTTCCATACTTTAAGGAAAAGAAAGAGGAGCAAAATATTTTTCATATTTTAAGGAAAATAGGATTATGACATTTTTAAATTTAAAGACTGTTTTAAAGATAACATTGCATATTCATATCATATTTTTCATTACATTTAAGGAAAATTATTTTTAATTGTCTTTCCCCTTTTTATAACTCACTGAGATTATGATTTCACCCCATATTTTCTTATATATTATAGCAGATAGAAGGGCTTAAAGCAGGGCGTTCAAGCAATAGAGGATAGATCTATGTAGCGTTGTTTTGTTAAATTGTAAATGTTTTATGTACTGGTACATTAGAGGATGATTGTACACTATTTATTATATAGTTACAATAATATTTCTACGATTGTATTGATGATATTATGTGATTGCTTTTGAGTTATTAAAATGTATAAATTTATTACCATTTTCCAGATACATGGTGATGATTACTACATTTTGGTATCAGAGTTGGTCGAACCAATTGGATTATAGGTAATGGGTTAAATTTAGGATGTTTTTCTTTTTGCTATATGTTCTAAATATCATTTCACCAAATATTAAGTTTGATCGACTTAATATTTTGTGTTTGGTATGCAGAACTATGCTAGAAAGACATGGAAAACATGATGGCATATGAATTGTTTTACATGAGTGACACTCATTCTTGAAAAGTGGTAGAGTCTTTCATTAGGTAGTTTAGGCTTGTGTATAGAAGAATTGTAAGACTCCATGTTGTTGGAACCAAATTGGTTTTATACTTAAAGTTTCGATTAAATAAAAGTATTTTATGAGAACAATATATTTAACTTCAAATGGTATGAAAGAAGATTCATATTTTTGAAGACAATCTAAAATAAAATTTGATTCATATTTATAATTGAAGAAAATCTTTGACCAAGTTGAAAAAAAGAGTTGAAAAGAAGATATGGTCAAGATTAATCTTGAAGAACACATGAATTATTTACAAGAATATTTGATCAAGATTTATCTACAAGATTTGAATTATTAACAAGAAGATTTGATCAAGATTTATTACAAGAAGATACGAATTATTTACAAGAAGATTTTATCAATATTTATAACAAGAAGATATGAATTATTTACAAGAAGATTTGATCAAAATTTATCACAAGAAGATATGAATTATTTACATGAAGATATGAATTATTTACATGAATATATGAATTATTTACAAGAAGATATGATCAAGAATTGTTTACAAGAAGATACTTTTATTATTTGCAAAAATATGATTCAGATTTTGACAAATGACAAAATAATGAATTGGACTTAGTCATATTCCTACTTGTGGAAGTTCAAGAACCGGTCCAACACTATGTTCTTGCCCAAATCAAAGCAAGCAATACGAAGGAAGTTTCATCCGAAGAATTTTCGAAAGCAATCTTAACAAAATACGAACAATATCAATTTGAAGAATTTACAAACTCAATATGTACAAAATATGAACAGTGTCAATCTAAAGAATTTGCAAACTCAATATGAACAAAATACGAACATAATCAATGTAAAGAATTTACAAACTCAATCTGAACAAAATACAAAACAAAACAAAAATCAATCCAGAAGAACTACTCAGATTGGATTCAGAAATAAAGAATTGACTAAAGAACATATTATCGAAAAGCATCTTGCTCAAAATTATTTTTGAATAAGATCATTGTTGACCAAGCTAGGAATGAAGATACAATTTAGAATTAAATATGAACTAAATTGAAGCACTAATTTTATTTATAAATAGATACTTAAGGCTGAAGAAAAAGATCATCGAAAAATAAGAAATGAGTAAAAAACTCAAACTCAAAATTCCAAAATCACCTTAGAGAAACACTTGTTTGAATGAAAAATGTTTTCTATGGGTTTTCCTTAGATTGTGATAGTCTTTGTTATAATCAGCTTGGTAGAAGAAACTACTCAAATTTCAAAGCTTTGTATTCAAACCTGATAGTGGTGTTAGTATGCCTTCAAAAGTCTGGGGTTGCCAGATTGTGTGGAGAAGACTTGGTTGGTAGAGTTAAGGTATATGCTTCTCAAAAGTCTGGTGTTGTCAGACTGTTTGAGAAGACTGGATTGGAGGGTCAGGTGCTTTGTAATTCAAGTTGTTGAATTAGTGGATTAAATCTTTATGAGTAAAGGGACTGAATGTAGCCAAGTTAGTGGTGAACCAAGATAAATTACTTGTGTCACTTTATTGCTATACTCTTTTGTTTTGTTATTGCTTTTACTCCAAGTAAATCATCAAGTCTGAACTAGTTTAATCAAATGAAAGATGTTCCAATAGTCAAAGATTGAGATAAATCAAGAAAACTATATGCTCAACTATTAAAAAAGATTTAAATTGTTTGTCAATAGAAGCACATATAATTAAGGTTTATATGGGATATGAGGTTAGAAAAATGTAAGGTTAAGCATATAAATTCAAATTGTTTATATGGAATGTAAGATTAGAAAATGTGAAATATCCCTAACTTAGAGGTGAAAGTAGGAGACCATACCATATCAAATGTCAGAGAGTTTAAACACCTATGGTTAATTGCTCAAAATATAGTGGTTGAAATGGAGGGTTTATGCCCTTGAGGGTAAGGATAACAATTTGAACAAGTAATAGATAGAAAAGAAAATATCCATTCATAAGGAGTTAGAAATAGTGTAACCAATAAGTTAGGCAAGATTTGACATAATTTTTATCAACATTCAAGTTATTAGAGATTAGTGTAATTTCTTTGCAATAATTGAAACATTTGGATAGTTCTAGCTTTGTACTAAAATTTTGGTCCCATTGGTTTTAGATTTGGGATGGTTGAGTCATAAATGGTTTATTTTGTACTAGAATCGTGGTTTCCTATGGGTATGGAGGTTTTCTTCACAATGTTTGTTAACCAACTGTAGAGTTAGAAGCTTGAAACAATTGAATTCTAGATTGGTTGGATTATATCAGACTGGAATGTGTGGGTGTCTGATACACATTATGTATCAGTTCGTTAAGATACATAATTTCGACTTTAACCCAATAGAATGGATGAATAGGGAACTTAGAGTTAGTTAGTGAGGAACCCAATAAAACTGTTGTGAGTAGAGATGTAATTTTTGAAGTAAGAAAGTAGTGGTATTGGGAAAAATATAAATAAATAAATAAATAGTTCATTAGAACCTAGTGTATCACCATAGGAAGCCTTGTGTAATTGGTAAGGAATAAGTATGTGTTGGAACAAAGTTAATTTTCCTTTTGTAATTTGAAGTTAACAAAGGTATTTTATGAAAACAATATGTTTGGACTATTGGCTTTATTAAGTGCGCAATGATTAGAACAAGAAAATCAAAGGAAGGTACCAAAGGAAGAGATAAGAGGATGCTACTAGAGCAAGTGACCGAAGGAAGTCACACGTGTGCCTCTGAAAACATAAGAACCCAAAAGCATACACGTATGCCTTTGAACACATGCCTCTGAAAGCAACATGTCTCTGAAGATTATGAGGATTGCCTCTGATGTTTGTGAAGGTGCAAACACGAGAAGGGAGATTGAATTGTTGGTTTTTATGAATTACTTAGAGTAGAAGAAATCGGATTTAGAGGCAACAAACAATGAAAACATAAATAATTTGACACATAGATTTATCCTTGTTCACCACTAACTTGGTTACATTTATTCCCTCTATTTTGAAGGCTTTAATCCATTAATTGAAATATCTTGAATTACAAAGCACTTGACCCTCAAAGTCAGTCTTCCCAAACAGCACCACAACCCCAAACTTTTGAGGAACGAATCGTCTTGACCGTACAAGCCAAGTCTTCTCCTAACAACCTAACAAAACCAAATTGAAGAAGAAACTAAACCAATATCGGGTTGGATACAAAAAAATTAAAACTTTAAGTGTTTGCTTCTAATAAAGTTGATAATGATAATATCTCTCACACTCTAAGAAAAAAAAAACTTAGAAAATATTTCTAAATCGAACAAGTGTTTTTCTCTATGAACTCTAAAAAATAACTTTTGAATTTTGAGCTTTGAGTTCTTCTCATCTTTTATGATTTTCGACTATCTTCTTCTTCTGTCTTGAGTATCTATTTATAGATAAAATTAAGGCTGCAATATAGTCCTTGTTTAATTCTAAATTGTACCTTCATTCCTAGCTTGGTCAACAATAATCTTATTCAAAATTAGTTTTGAACAAAATGCTTTTTGATAATATGTCTTTTTGCCAATTCTTTATTTCTGAATCCAATCTAAGCAGTTCTTCTAGATTGGTTATGTTCTCATTTTGTTCAGATGAGTTTGTAAGTTCTGTAAATTGATTTTGATCATATTTTGTTGTAGATAAATCTTTATCAAATCTTCTTCAAATATTGACCATATCTTCTTTTCAACTTGGTCAAAGATTTTTTTCAATTATAAATTTGAATCAAATCTTACTATAGATTTTATTCAATTATAAATATGAATCAAATCTTATTTTAGATTTTCTTCAATTATAAATCTGAATCAAATCTTATTTTAGATTTTCTTCAATTATAAATTTGAACCAATTCTTATTTTAGATTTTCTTCAATTATAAATTTGAATAAAATCTTATTTTAGATTTTCTTCAATTATAAATATGAATCAAATCTTATTTTAGATTTTCTTCGAAAACATGAATCTTCTTTCAAACTCTTTGAATTAAAATATATTGTTTTCATAAAATACTTTTGTTATCATCAAAACTCTAAATATAAAATCAACTTGGTTCCAACAATCTCCCCATTTTTTATGATGATAAAACTTGTATTTTTTATAACTTTTTTTTATATATATATTTCTTTGACTCCCCCTAACTTAGGGCTTCTCCAAAGTCTAAGTATCATTTTCTTTTCACTTTAACAAATATCTTTCTCCCCCTTTTGTCATCAGACAAAAAGACTTGAAAGTGAAACTTGCTATTATTTTTTTAATAACATGAATATATTACAAGAAAATATAAAAATTAATCTAAAGCTAAACTACTTTGAAGTTACAACAACAATCAAGTATGGAGGTAAGGATTAGGTTTTTCTTGATGAAGTATAACCTATCTTTAGTTAGTGGTTTGGTGAATATGTCATCCCATTGGTGTTAAGTGTCTACAAACTGAATGTTTGTAACCCTTTTTTGAACACAATCCATAATGAAATGGCATTTGATTTCTATGTGTTTAGCTCTACAGTGAATTATAGGGTTTTTGGTTAGGCAAATGGCAGAAGTGTTATCATAATAGATGTAATGTTGGATTCTACGACATTGTAGTCTTCAAGTTAATGTTTCATCCAAAGTAGTTGAGAACTGCAACAAACTGCTGAAATGTACTCATCCTCTGATATTGACATGGCAATGGTGCTTTTTCTTTTACTTGACCAAGATATTAAGTTTTCACCTAGAAATGTGTAGTTGCCACTAGTGCTATTCTCTCAAGTTTATCTCCAGCATAATCATAATCACAATATCCACTCAGTTTTTACTTAGGAGATTTCTTGTAGAGCAAGGTAAGGTTGGTAGTGATTTTAGGTATATAAAGATTCTCTTAACAACAATTAAATTTAAAGAAGGATATAACATATATGTCAACAGTTTCACTCTGAAAACCCTCTTAGTTCTTATTTTTTGGTTTCTCGATTTTGAATTTTCATATTCTCTTATTAGAGGGTTTTATTGAAGGGATTTGAATTCTCTTCCAGGTTTGTAGTTTTGATGCATTTGATTGGAGTGTTCAGAGAAGTCTCTTAATTCTGATTGTTCATCCGACACTTTAATTTCTATTGATGTATTCGGTTCCTATGGTAATTCGGGTTCTGCTGATATATCAAATTCATCAGATGGTTATGATTTTTCTGATAGTTTTGGCTCATCATATGGTTCTTCTTTTTCTGATAGTTATGGTTCATCAGCTGGTTCTGGTTCTAATAGTTAATGTGCTGAGTAGTTTTTCTTCCAACAAAGTTAGGTCTTGGGACATAGACCTTTTTCCCTTCATAAGTTGCTAGCATCCAATTACCAAATGCCATGATAGGTGTTTTAACTTGGTTGGTTAGAACATTTGCAACATAAAAAATTTGTCTTTTTGGTACCCAAATTTAATTGGGTCCTGGTTTGTTAGTCTTGAAAGGTTTCTTGTCTTTCCTTGTAAAAAATAGTACACAAAACATCATAGTGAATATGTTTAGGTTCAGTTACTACTTCTTCAAATCCTAGACCTCTTTTATCATTTCTACTAAAACCATAAATCGCATATGCATACTTGCTTCTTTCCATACCATTAGCTAGAAAATCTTGGAATACTTCTTAATGCTTATCAATATTTCATGTGGTATTTTCAACATGGATATATTTCAAGGTTTTATCTTTAAGTTTAGCAGTATCTTCCTCTGATCCAAATCTACCTCTAATTAGATTACCTCTGACCCAATTTTTCCCTCTAATACATTTCTTCCTCTAATCAGATTACCTCTGATCTAGTTTTTTCTTCTTAGATAGTTCTTTTCCTAATCATACTTTCTCTAGTCAGACTTCCTTTGATCTAGTTTCTAATAAAACTATTATGAGTAGAGATGTAATTTTTGATGAAGAAAATCAATGATATTGGGAAAAATATAAATAAATAAGTAGTTCATTATGACCAAGTGTATCATCATATGGAGCCCATATGCTATTGGTAAGGAAAAAGTATGCGTTAAAACCAAGTTGGTTTCCCTCTTTTTTGATGTAAACAAACGTATCCACGGAACAAGCTATAAAACCAAAAATGGCTAAAACATCTAAACTATAAGACAAATAAGTTTCTCCAGACCATACTAGTGAACCACAAATGCACGCAAATGGTTTGGTTAATATATGCCAGATTCCACCAAGTATACAAATGGAACCCAACCGTAGATGCCCTATAATTATGTCTTCCAAATCATCCACACTAACAATCCATCCTTCTCCCCCAAAAGTTAAGTGTGCAACAATTAGAACAAGAAAATCAGAGGAAGTGACTAGAGGAAGCTACCAGAGGAAGTCACTAGAGGATAATATCATAATTACACAAAAGCTTACATGTCTGCCTCTAAACACAAGCCTCTGAAAGCAACGTGCCTATGAAGATTACGAAATTTTCCTCTGATGTTTCGTTCTGAAGCATAGGTCTGAAGACTGACTCTAATAAATGGGTCTGAATATTGCCTCTAAATTTTAGTCTGAATAATGAATTTGAAGCATATCTTTGAAGCTCTCGTGTGCCTCTGATGTGCAAAAACTCAACATGCCTTATTTCCTTGATTAAGTAGAGATTTTTTTTTGTAGTTTTGCGTTGTTTCTTTATTTTAGTGCAGTGCGGAAGTTTGGTGAGAAATCAACATGACCTAGGTGAGGTATTTCAGCTATATCTCGATTTGTAGATGTCCAACTGTAAACTACATGTTTTTGATTAAGACAGAGATCAACAATTATGATCAAAGCAACAAGCTCAAAAAGAAGTTCAAATATCTTCATTAATAAGCTTTAAATCCAAACATATTAGATGTTTAAATGTAAAGGTAAATGATACAACCAATACCTCAAATACATGAGAACCATTCTTATTTACATATGCATATAAAGTATTTTCAAAAGTCAAAATTACATTAACAAAGTCTTAAAACTAATATTTTTGACAAAATACAAAGGAGTATTCGAATACAGCATAGTGTATTCGAATACAGATGCTAAGTCAGAAGCAAAAGCCTCACATCTGTATTCGACTATGACCTGCTGTAGTCGAATACACACAGCAAGTCGGTAGCTAAACCTTTGCATTTGTATTCGACTACGACCTGCTGTAGTCGAATAGAAACCAAGTCAGTAGCTAAATCTTTGTATTTGTATTCGACTACGACCTTCTGTAGTCGAATACAAAGCAAGTCAGTGGCAAAAATCACGAATCTGTATTCGACTACATGAAAGATGTATTCGAATACAAGGTGCAAATTTTGAATAAATCTGAACGTTACAAAGAGGTGTATTCGAATACATACATCCTGTATTCAAATACAACTGGAAGCAATACAATTTTTCAGATCTGAAATGGTTCTAGATCATTGTATTTGTTCATCAAACCTCTTGGATTAATGGCCACGAATCTGAAGAGATGTTTATGGAGTATAAATACACCATAACTTCAGATCAAACAACACACAATCCTTGAATCAAACCGTGAACAACTTTGAACAAAATTCTAATTTTTTGAAAAGTACTTGCATTTCATTTTCATATCATTCAGAAAGGTTCTCAAAGTACTTGAAGTATTAATGGATTGAAATCATTATACCAATCTTATATCCTTATTCCAAATCATATTATATCACTTGTAAAAGAAAGTAGTACTTTCTTAAAGTAGCTTAATCTAAGATAGTGGTGTGCTATCTTAGAAGTGTTGTTAGAAGTTTGTAGCAGAAATCTCAGGGTGGGAGTTGTACATTTTCTAACAATAAGTGGATTAATCTCTTGTGGTGTGCAAGAGGACTGGATGTACGCTTGGTCATAAGGGGAACCAGGATAATTCTATGTGTTTGTTGCAATTGTGAATGCTAACTAAAAAAATTTCAAGCCTATGGTAGCGTGATGCATGTTCTAGGATTTGAGTGATAAATTCATAACCCTTGCTAAACACTTGAGAGAAATTTTGGTGAGATTGTGTCAAGGGAGAATTGAACTTGATGAATGAATGTTAAAGTGTACAAATTGTGTTGTTTCTTTAAGCAACCATAGAGCATGAAGAATATTTTGTAGTAGTTGTAATTTTGAGAATTGAGTTTGATTTGATTTGAGAAATTGAGTTTAATTTTGCTTTTAACTGTACCAAATCTAAAATTAATTGTTGCTTGGGGACAAGAAACAAATTAAGTTTGGGGTTGTGATGACTCTTCATCATATTCATATTTTTTTTAATTATTTTTAGTCTTATTTATCTTTAATCATTAGTTAATTTAAGGAGTTATTTGATATATTTTTTGGATTTTAGTTCTTGAATTTAATGAAATTTTTGTGTTCTTATTTCCTTGATTAATTAGAGATTTGTCGTAGTTTTGCGTTGTTTATTTGTTTTAGTGCAGTACTGAATTTTAGTGAGAAATCAACACGACCTATATGGAATATTTCAGCCATATCTGGAGTTGTAGATATCTAATTGGAGTCAAACCAAATGCAAATGAAAGCTAGGATTCATAACTACAACATTTATAAAGACATTAGAACTAAATTCGGACATGAAAGAGGAGCAAAATGCAGTAAATGTCATACAACAAATATTGTGTGTCTGATCAACTTCAAAATATTTTACGGTTCGTATTTTGAAACGGAAGTGTACTTTACGAATGTTTGAGATTAGAAATCCATGATATTGTAGTATAGGGATATATGCAGGTTATGGAACCAATTAAATTAGTCGCAAAGACTGTAATTTAATAAGAGAATTCTTGTATTGTAAGGCTTAACTCTAAGGAATTAGAAGTTACTTTGGAGTTAAAGGTTTTATCACTAAGAGATTAGGGAAAACATAATAAAGATAATTGGGTGATAATTCAATAAATGAATTTTGTAACTATGATCAAATTAGAAATCAAGGTTGGATTCAAAGTGAAACTCATCCCTAACATTTTTCTTATTATAAAAGTTCAATTTTATTACTCTTGTTAATTTCAATTATTTTTTCAATCAATCTTGAAACTTATTATTTAATTTTAGTAATTAAACACAATTCGATAGTAAAACACAATCCTTTAGTTCGACATTCGGTACTACCGTTTTAATTAGTACTTTAAACGATTCAGTACACTTGTTGAAACGCTATCACCCGCATTTGGTTAGGTCTTGGTTTGTTAGCTTTGAAATGTTTCTTGTCTTTCCATGTGGTTAGCATAGGGCAACATATTTTAGAGTGACCTTTCATAGAGCAAACAATACATAAATTATTAGAGAGCGTAAACTAAGGATCAGTTTCTTGAAATCCTATTCCTTTTTTTTTTACTTTTTCATTTCTACTTAAACCATAAATAACAGATGCAACTTACTTCTTTCTATACCATTAGCAGCTAAAAAAAATCTTGAAATGCTACTTCATATTTATCAGAATTACATGGCACATTTTCAATTGATGTTGAACTATGATTACTTTTTTGAGTTAGGTTTTTAGTCTTAAATTCAACAATATTACTTTCTACAATGTCAATTTTATCATTCAGATTTTTATTTTTATTTTTATTTTCTAAGAGCTTTCAACTTTAGAGTGATATTATGATTCTTGTTTAAGAATTCATTTATAATTGTAAATAATTTAGAACGAGTTAAATCAGATAGTACCTCAATTTCTTCATCTACAGATTGACTTATAGAGTTAAAGTCCGAGTCAACATCATCCATTAGAGCCATATTTGTTTTATCTTCATCATTAAAGTATTCATTAGAACTTTTTTCTTGGACTTTGAATCTTTCCTCTGAAACTTCCCTTTCACCAGATTTGGACATACTGACTTGATATGTCCAGATTCATTACATCCATATCAGATGATGTTTTTCTTATCATATTTTTCATTATTTCCTCTGTTGGACTGCTTGGAACCTTTATGAGGGATTGATTTCCTCTTGTTGTGCTACATCCTCTAAATTCTTCTAGATATGATGGCAACATGCTCTTCTTATGAATCTTCATTCTGATTTTCTAAATCATTATCTTATGATTCTGCTTCTACTTGCAAGGCTTTCTTCTGCTTGGATTTCAAATCCAAAGTCTTTCTCCTCTTCTTCAGCTCATCTTCTTCAAGCTCAATTTTTAGTGATCTGAGAGAGTTAATTAATTCTTCCAGTTGAAGAGCATTCAGATCCATTGCTTCTTGGATAGTTGTGATCTTGGGTCTCCACTTTTGACATGATCAGCAGTTGTGTAGCTTTATTCAAGTACTCTTAACTCTGAGACCAAGGTTTGAAATCTACAAAACATAGTCTCAATGTTTTTGTCTTCCTCCATATGAAACAACTCATACTTTCTAACCAAAAGATTTGCCTTTGCCTCTTGAACCTGTTTTCTTCCTTCATAAGTTAGAATCAGATAATGATAAATGTTTTTTGTTGTTTCCTTGTTGGTGCACTTGTCAAACACCTTGAAAGTGATTGCATTTATCATGAATGTTATAAACATATGATGCATTTTGTACATCTTCTTCTGATCAACATTAATTTCCTTTCTTGGAATTTCAATATTATCTTGCTTTGTTGGAGCAGTATAACCATCTTCCACCAAGTTCTAAAGTTCAGGATCTTGTGAAATAAAGAAACTCATCAGCCTGTCATTACAAAATTCAAAATGTTATTCATCAAATAAATATGGTATATTGATGTTTCCACCAGTAGCTTCTTCACTAATTCCAAACATGTTGAATTCTTGGATCTTTCCTCAAACACTGTAAAGTGCTCAACCTTGAGACCAAGCTCTAATGCCAATTGAAGGTGTGCAAACACGAAAAGAGGCATGTAATTGTGTTTGCCTGATTTAAATATTCTTTTCTTAATTTTAATTCTAATTTTGGTTTGGCGACTTCACTATTTAGACTAATAAGAGGTTACAGTAAATAGATAGGGCAAAGGAAAAAAAATAATACACCATATTTTATCTAAGTTCATCACCAACTTGGTAGCTACGTCCAATCCGCTCACACAGAAGAATTTATCCACTAATTCAAAACTTGAATTACAATAACACATAACCCTACCAGTTAGTCTTCTCAAAACCACCTGAACCTACAGACGTTTTAAGCAAAACCGCACATTGACCCTATAAATCAAGTCTTCTCTACACAACCTAAAACCTACAGATTGTTAGAGGTAAACTACAAACTTGGGCTTACAAGCCAAATCTTATCAACACAACCTGAGATCCACATATTGCTTAAGACACACTAAAGCCACTAACGGGCTAAGTTATAATGAGTGGGAAACTGGTTTGGTTTTACTTCTACTAAGCATATTTTATACCATGATTTTCCCACACTAAAACTATTTTTACTTTGAACAAGTGTTTTGCTAGAACATAAAACCATTAAACTCTGAATATGTAGAAAATTGAGCTCTTGATGTTTTTTGAATAGCTTTGTTTTTTAGGATTTTAGAGTTTGTGAGTTCGCGTTGTACACACTTTTCTCTAGCCTTGATTCACTAATTATAAATGAAATAAGGGTTTGTGAATTTATTTTTGAGTTTCTTAATCATAACTCAAATTCACCTTGGTCAACAAATTTTTTCACCATATATAGCTTTTAATGATATGATCTTTATAATATGACCGCTAGGCAATTCTTAATTTCCCAATTAGATAAGAGTAGTTCTTCTAGAAAGATATTGTGCGTATTTTTCAAATTATGTTTGCTAATTGATTCACTTGAGTATTCCCTCAAATGCTTGATTTGATTTGGGCGGGAGAAATTTTAGACATGTTCTTGGACCTTCAAAAGTAAGAATATGGCTAAGTCCAATTCAATATTTTTCTCAATCTATCAGAGCTTTCGACGTTCCATTGGAGTCATTGACTTTTGTCCAATAGAATTATTGACTTTTATTCTTCATAGTGATTGACTTTGTTGTAATTTGTTGATGTGATGCTTGATTAACTATAGTTAGAGACAGGTGTAAAGCTGTGTCACTTAATGGGAAACTTCACATTTGTTGCATTATCAGAGTCAGTGCAACTTTCAGAGTGTGCTACATATCAGAGGCAACATTCTGTAATGAGTTGCAATCCTTAGAGTTAGCAAAATATATGCTTCAGATGTAGACTTGAAAAATGGATTCAAACTTCATAAAGCATGCTCAAAAATACTATTCATTAGAGGCATCCTACAATTATTGTTCATCAGTGGCATCCTACAGTTACTATTCATTAGAGGCATGCTAAAGTTAATGTTCATTAGAGGCATAAAAACTCCAAAAACACGTTGAATCATTAGAGGGACATAATTCTTAAAAGGCACGTTAAATATTCAGAGGCACATAATTCTTTAAAGTCATGATGAATCTTTAGAGAAATGAAATTCTTTATAGGCAGGTGCGTAGACTCATTGAAAACATGCTAACAAGATGCATGTTTCAGTCTTTAGAGGCAGACGTGGAAACACACTAAACTACTAGAAGCATGCTATTAGAGGAAAATGGGCTAACTTTTCTAGTGCATGCATTTTTCGGATTCTGAGGATTTCATTGACTAATTTGATTTTGTTTCGTTTGACATTTTTACTTCCTCTGGTGACTACATCTTGTCACTTCCTATGGTGATATCCTTTAGTGGTATCCTCTAGTCGTTTCCTATGATTTTCCTGTTCTAATTTCTGCATACTTAATGCAGTCGTTAGTGCAATAAATTGTTCTCACGTAATACCTTTGTTAAGATCAAAACACATAAGGAATTGTTCGAGGGACAAACTTGGTTCCAACAAAATGTGCAAAAGTAAAGTGACATAAGCAGATTTATCTTGGTTCACAAAAAACTTGGTAGCTACATCCAATCCCAACACTTAGAAGGATTAAACCATTAATTCAAATTCTTGAATTACACAGCACCTGGCCCTACAAGTCAATCTTCTCAAAATAACCAGACACGTACATACTTTTTGAGGAAAACAAACACCTTTACCATAAAAGTCAAGTCTTCTCCACACAAGTTGAAAACCACGTATTGTTGAAGACAACTACACCTTGACCTTACTAGTCAAGTCTTCTCAACCCAACCTGAAAACCACATATTGCTTAAGGAACACTAAAACCACTATCGGGCTAGGTTAAACAAGTTTAGAACGAATTGTGTTTTGTTCTACAAAGTAGATTATTGCAATTGATTTCTCACACTAAAAAACTGAATAAATATCTATTTGAGCAAGTGCTTCCCTATAACTTAAAACTTTGAAATTTGAATACTTAGGAAATTTTAGCTTTCAAAAGTTTTTCTGAATTGAATGGATTTTCTGAGTTCATGAGTTTGTGGTTTCTTCATCATCCTTGAGTATCTATTTATAGAATAGATTAGGGTTTCTTTTTCATCCAAAGGTTTTGACCTTATCTTCTTGTGAACAATATTTTTGACCATATCTTCTCTTGAACCATATTTTGACCATATCTTCTTGTGAACAATATTTTGACCATATCTTCTTGTGAAAAATAATTTGGCCATATCTTTTTGTGAATAATATTTTGACCATATTTTCTTGTGAACAATATTTTGACCATATCTTCTTGTGAAAAATAATTTGGCCATATCTTTTTGTGAATAATATTTTGATCATATTTTCTTGTGAACAATATTTTGACCATATCTTCTTGTGAATAATATTTTGGCCATATCTTCTTATGAACAATATTTTGATCATATATTTTGGTGAACAATATTTTGACCATAACTTATTGTGAACAATAGTTTGGCCATATCTTATTTTCACCTTGGTCAAATATTTTGTTCAATTACAATTTTGATCATATCTAATTTCAGATTGTGTTAAAAAACTTATTCACATGAATCTTCATAATGAATTATTTGAATTAGAGTCGTTGTCTTTCCATAAAAGAAATTGACTTTATTGAAGTGAGATGATGTGTTTCTTGGATAATAAAGTTAGAGGAAAAATTGTGTGACTCAAAATTAGTGACTTTGGGATAATCACATTGTGGAATCATCTGAGCCAGTGCAACATTAGAGGCCGCATATCATAGGCAACATTTTGAGTGTGTTGCAAATTTTGATTAGTGGAATATGAGCTTTGAATGCATGGCTTGAATAATCTATTCATAGTTAATGATAGCTTTATATAAACTCTTCAAAGGCATGTTTAGTTTGTGCATATCATATGCACACAAGGATTTTAGAGGCATGCTTCAAATTCAGTCTTCACAATCAGTTTCAGAGTCAATCTTCAGACCCAATTATCATAGGTAGTCTTTAGACCTAAACTTCAAAGTCAACTATCATAGGCCATTTTCATAACCTCTAGAGGCACATTGCTTTCAGAAGGCAGACACATATGCTTTTGTATGCTTTTGCATTGCTTTCAGTGCTTCCTCTGGTATCTTCCTCTGATTTTGTTGTTCTAATTTTGCACACTTAAGCCATTAGTCTAAACAAATTGTTATCACAAAATACCTTTATTAACATCAAAATCACAAGAGGAAAACCATTTTGCTTCCAACATCCTTTACTCTCATATTTTAATTAAACCTAATATCAAACCCATAAAAATCATTTCTACAGTAACTGACAATGTCGGCTCTATCATCTCCCAACTCCTACTGTCTTTTATGCCTTGTTTTAGCTTTGGAGATTCCCCAATTTGCTTTTTATCTTCCTTTGGTAATCTTTTGGTTGATTACTGGAGATTGAGAGGAGAAAATGAACATGCAAGGGGTCGAGGCAGGTGTGGGAGACTTCAGAAGGCTATTGTTTTTGAAAGCTTTTGAAAAAAGGGGAGAAAATTGATGGATGAAGGAGATGGTGAACAGTACCGAGTGTTGGTGTTTTTAAGAATTGTGGAGTGCGTAACTAATCAATTAAATGAATGAGGCTAAATGTAGGTTGAATTCCCGTAAGTAAGGTAGTAATTACCGTAAGTAATTAGTCAATTGAATGAATGAGGCTCAAAAGGAATAATACACTTGGTCTCACTAATACTACTATTTTACTATGCTAACCTTGGTCCTAATTTAATTTTACAAAAATTTACGTTATTAAATAAAAATCATATTATAATAATTTCATATTTATTTTAATTCTCGTAAACATTTTATTTAAATATTTGAATACTATATTATTTCTTTAAAGTAGTGAGAGGACCGTTACATCCCCTACCCTTTTTAAAATTTTACTCTCAAAATAAAACAATCACCTATTAGAAGAGGTATGAGTAATCATTCATCAATATCTAAGGGTCTTTTTCTATGATGAGCATAAACACTTTATGTAAAGGTTAACAACTCTTATATGCTCCTTTCTTATAATAAATTCCATAGTTCACAATCCCCTTTAAATATTAAAAGCATTCCTAGATGCTTATTAATGAGTCGGCTATAGTTTTTTGTTATATATATATTAATGAGGTAAGTAACAAGCATCATTTCAAGTATTGTGGCAATGAGATACATTACACTATCCACTAACTGATTGTAGTATGCTTCATCCACATTGTTTCCAACTCCATTCCTACTTACTTTGAGACCTGAAACCATTGGACTTATCACTAAATTAGTTTTCATCATACCAAGCCTTTTCAAACCTCTAATGCTTATTTCTTTTGGCATATATAAATGGCATTAGATTTTTGCTCTTAATCCTAAGAAAACCTTATCTTTCCCAAATCAGACATATCAAACTCTCTTAACATATAACTTTTAGATTCAAACGTCAAAACTTCACAATTCCCAGTAAAAGTTAAATCATCGACATAAACACTAACTATGATAAGTTTTTCCTTCTTTGCTTTTATTTGTGAATAATCTTTGTTCACTACCCATTTTTACTTTCTTGCATATCCTCTTGGTTGCTACACCTAAACAGCTTCACTCAATTTATTATAGAGGAAAGATGATTTGACATCAAGCTGGAAAATCTACCAATTATTTTGTGTAGTTAGAGAAATAATCATTCTTATTGTATATTGTTTTATAAACCCATCTCACACCAATTACTGGATCTAGGGTGAATGAATAAGTGACTCTTATGGGTTAGGGAATAGGTAGAATTAATTGGTTTGATCAAAGTAGTAGATCATGTATCCTTCTTCAGGAAAAGTGTAATTCAAATCTTAATGTTAAGAGGTAGAAACCGCAAGTTCATCGGTGAAACTTAATGTCCTCTGAAAATCTTTCTTTTCTCCTTATCCTTATCATCAATGTATATCCAATGAAAATTCATAAGGTGGATGTTTACTTATAGGGTTTTCAATTCCAAAAGAGGTAGAGTTAACACTACAAATTATAAAGGACTCTATTGTTGGAACAAAGTTAGTTTTCCCTCTTGTGATTTTGATGTTAACAAATGTATTTTATGAGAACAATTTGTTTGGACTAATGACTTCATTACGCGTACAAGACTTAGAACATGAAATCAAAAGAAACAATATTAGAAGAAGAAGTCATATACAATTGGTAGATTGTTGGAACCAAACCTTAGAACATAAATTAAAGAAGAAACGGCCACAGGAAAAGACCAGAGGAAACAACCAGATGGAAGGATCAAAGGAAACAACCAGAGGAAATGATCAAAGGAAGTCATTAGAGGAAGTAAAAATGTCTATGGAAACATAATCAAATTAGTCATCGAAAACGTCAAAATCAGAAAAGTTGCATGTTCTAGAAAATATGTGCATCTGCCTCTGTTAGTGTGCTTTTGGTAGTTCAACGTGCTTCTGGAAACTCAATGTGTTTTTGGTAAATCAGCGTGACCCTGAAGCTTCAGCTTGTCTTTGGAGTTTCCATGCCTCTAATGAACAATAATTATAGTATGCCTATGAAGTCTATTGTTCAAGCCTGCCTATGAAGCTCATGTTCCGCTAGCTCAAATAATTGCAACATGTTCTCGAACACTGCCTCTAATAAGCCGCCTCTGAAGTTGCATTGACTTTGATAATGAAACAAATGTGAAATTTCCCATGCCACTAATTATAAGTCACGAAATTTTGCCTATGAAATAATTATTCAAGCAACACAATAATTCTGATGGAAAAAGTACGACTCTGATGGAAGGTCAAAGACTTTGATAGATTGCTCATAACATATTGGACTTAGTCGTATCTTTACTTTTTAAGGTCCTAGAACAAAACCATAATAGTTCCTACCCAAATCAAATAAAGCGTATGAAGAAAAACTCAAGTGAATCAATTTGCAAACGTAATATGAACAAATACGCACTATATCTTTCTAGATGAATTTCTTAGATCAGATTCGGAAATAAAGAATTAGCTAATGGTCATATTATCAAAACATAACATTAAGAATTATATTTGGAAGAAATATTTGTTGACCAAGCTGGAAAAAGGATAAGACTCATAATTCACAAGGGACTAAACTGAAGGCCTAATTTTTTTCTATAAATAGCACTTAAGGCTAAAGAAGAATCAACGAACCGAAAAACTCAGAAATCTTAAAAACCAAAGTTATTTAGAAAAATATGAAGAGCTCAATTTTTCAAAGTTTAAGGTTTCAAGTTCTTGAAAAACACTTGTTCAAAGTAAAATATTGTAAGTGTTGTAGTGTGGGAAAATCTTACTAGTTTCCAACTCATTGTAACCCAACCTGATAATGGCTTTAGTAGGTCTCAAGCAATATGTGGATCTCATGTTTTATTGAGAAGACTTAACTTGTAGGGTCAAGTGGGTAGTTAACCTCTAACAATATGTGGATCTCAAGTTGTGTAGACAATACTTGACTTATTGGATCAAGGTGTGGTTTGCGTCAAAAAGTATGTAGGTTTAGGTTTTTCTAAGAAGACTAACTTGTAGGGTCATGTGCTGTTGTAATTCAAGTTTTGAATTAGTGGATAAATTCTTCTTTGTGAGAGGATTGGACGTAGCTACTAAGTTGGTGATGAACTAGGATAAAATCAAATGTGTTGTTTTTACTTATGCTTTGTCTGTTTATTGCTTCCTCTGATTAGTTCAAACAATTAAGTCATCAAATCAGAACTAAAATTAAGAAAAAAGTTTTAAAATTAGGCCAACTTAATTCAACCCTCCATTCTCATGTTTGCACACCTTCATTTATTACTAGTTTCATCTATCTTCATTCAGTTACTTAACATAAAATATCCATAACCATACACATGCTTGAGTACCAAGTATTTCACTCTTAACAAGATTATGTTCTAAGTTAGTTATCTAAAAATTTACCTCTGGACCAAGAATAACTTGTACGCAATTATTTTCTTATCATCAGAGAAAATTATAAGAAGAATACTTTTTTAGTCAAGACTGATGTGTCCTTAATAGTAGTCTATTAGCCATTAGTTTGTATACTAAGATTTAATCCAAACTAAATATAGTTCCCAACAAGTTAGGGTATTGGTACATTGAGATACTAGTGTAAAAATTATTGCCTCTACTTTGGAGGGATATATTGCTACCCCTTTGTTGGAAGATACATGACCTACGAATTTCATTTTGGACATCCAAAATTCACACTTAATAGATTTAGCAACAACTCTATCAGTACAATTTTGGGATGTTGTATATGTTATGTTGGGGTTTTAGAATAAATCAAGATATCTTCAATAAATACTACAACAATTTTATCATGATAAGGTCTAAAGATCCTATTATATTTTTCAGACTTAATCCATATATGAAATTATCCACCATACTGAAGCGCAAACAAGAGAATAGGCGTTGAAATGTGTTTGTCTAAGTTGGACTCTTTTTGATTATTTATTCAAGAAGTTGTTTGGGTTAGTGATCTTAACTAAAACAGAGGCAATATCAATCATGTTTAAGTAATCAGAGACAATAACAAAGTAAAGAGTGCATAAGTAAAGTGACACAAGCAGATTTATTCTAGTTCACCACCAACTTAGATGAATTTATCCACTAATTCAAATCCTTGAATTACACAACACCTGACCCTACAAGTGAGTCTTCTCAAACAACCTGACACCTACAGACTTTTTATTTTATAATAATATTTTTAGGGTGCTGAAAAAAACTAATATAATCGAAATGTCAATTTATTGCGATGGCTTCTTTGCACTTTCAATTTTGCTTTAAAAAAATGTTATTTGAACTCAACTCTCCAATGTCAAGTTCACAATATATTTTGTATCCCATTAACAAACACTATAACACTATTAGTTAAAAATGCTCAAAGGTTCTTCAACGAAAATAACTATGGCTAATTTTTCAACTAAAATAGTTGAGGAGTAACAATTATGCAAATAAACCAAAATTTAACGTGTAAATAAATAAATAAATGATGTTTGTGAAATAAAATAATTTTCATTTCGCATTGGCATATTTAACATTATTAGTTCTATATATAATAATTTGACATATATAACATTATTAATTACAAATGTTCAAAGGTTATTCAACAAAAATAATTATGGTTAAGTATAACTAATAATTTGGCATATACAACAATGATGTAAATACACCAAAATTTAACGTGTAGACTGTAACACCCCGTTTTTCAAAGCGAGGGTATATTTTTTTTTTTCAAAAGAAATTAAAATAAAACAGAGTAAAACAAATGAGGAAATGCTTTTGGATAAATAATTGAGTCATTATAATTTACGCAGCGGAAAAGTTTCTCCAATTATAAATCCAAAACATTTACATAACATCAAATGGTACATGGAACCCATCCAAAGATGATATCAAACTGATAATATTTGTATAAGTACAGTTTTCCAAACTAAAAATACTCCAAACCAAAAAGAAGGACCCCTAGTCCCTATACATCATCCTAATCTGATCATCCTACCAAAAAGCTATACACCCTCAGTAATCTCCACGCGCCCCGTGAGATCCTCCTAACGTAACTGCAGTCAAGCGTTCCCATCTCCATTCCTGTCCGTAGGGTACGAACCGGTAGGGCCGTCCTGACTCTCATCTGAGGGCAAAGCCCAGATTTCCACAATAGTGTAAAGGGTCACCAACCAGAAAATAACAGTTAACACATAGCAATTAAGTTTTTGAATGCTCAAAACAACTTTTCAACTAAGCATGCACCTTAACAGGATTTTCAATATGCGAAAAGTTCATACAGTACATTGCCAATGAAAATGAAGGTAAAATGCAGTTCTCGATCTCCTAATTAACACATAATAAAACAAGACATGGATAGATTCATGAGCAATTAATCATACAACTAAAACTGAGGATTTTCACTGAGCCAATCGATTGGGCAATCGATTGGGGTGAAGATTTTTAATGAAAATAGAATCCTGGGCTGAATCAATCGATTTGGCAATCGATTGACAGGATAACGGAGCCCCTGACTTAATACCAATCGATTTCCAAATCGATTTCCTGAAGGTTTTTAGTGAAATTTTGAACTCTGGCTTGATTCAATCGATTGGGCAATCGATTGACAGGATAGCTGAGCCCCTGACTTAAGGGCCAATCGATTGGGCAATCGATTTCGAAAGGTAATTTTTGAAAACTGATTACAAAATCGATTGGCTAATCGATTTTGTTCATTTGGCCAAGCCCCTGACTTCCATCCAATCGATTGGGAAATCGATTTCCCTGATCATTTTTCCAAAAATTCATGAATTAACCTAAGTCATTCCTAATCAAGTTCACAACTTAACACTTAGCAATTTCTACGCGATTACCACGGCAATTGGGATCTCGATAACCATCATACTTACACACAATAATCAACACATAACACTTAGCATTTTCAACGCAATTAACACGATAAATCAAATTCAAATCACTCAATCATAAAACTCAATCAAACACGACTCGTGTGCCAAGCACCCTAATGCAATGCGTATATGCCAAAATGCATGGACTCGGAATTCCAAACCAAAACCCTCCTCGAAGGGCCGTAAATCATAATTGTACCGCCTATCGCAGGCCAAAGTACCAATTACCGAGGTGCCACCTATCACGGGTCAGCACGATTTACTAAAATGCGTAAATCATAAACGTACCACCTATCACGGGTCAGTACAGTTTACCGAGGTGTCACCTATCACGGGTCAACACGATTTACTAAAAGAAAAAGCGGGAATCGTAAACGTACCGCCTATCACAGACCAGTACTGTTTACCTAGGTGCCACCTATCACGGGTCAGCACAATTCACCAAAAATGTAAATCGTAAATGTACCACCTATCACGGGTCAGTACAGTTTACCAAGGTGTCACCTATCACGGGTCAACACGATTTACTAAATAGTAACTCGTAAACGTACCACCTATCACGGGTCAGTACAGTTTACCAAGGTGTCACCTATCACGGGTCAACACGAATTACTAAATAGTAAATCGTAAACGTACAACCTATCACGGGTCAGTACAGTTTACCAAGGTGTCACCTATCACGGGTCGACACAATTTACCAAATGAAATGCATGAGCATACACAGACTCCATTCACAACAATCGTTAAGCAAATGCAGATATTAAAAGATTCCCCATTTTTAATACCCATTTAACTTAAACGACTTTCAAACAACATTAATTAAATAAGTCATTAAGAGATTCCCCGTTCTTAATACCGATTTAACTTAATGATTTTCAAAACAAAACGTTAAGCAAACAGTCATATTAAGAGATTCCCCATTCTTAATATACTTTTGACTTAAACGATTTTCTCGCAAAACATTCAGTAAACGAGTCATTAAGAGATTCCCCATTCTTAATACTCATTTACCGAAACGATTTTCAAAAACGATAGTTAAGTAACCGAGACATTAAGAGATTCCCCATTCTCAACGCCCAGTTAACTTAAACATTTTCCTCAAATACACATTAAGTAAACCGAGGTATTAAAAGATTCCCCATTTTTAATACTCGTTTAACTCTAATGGTTTTCAAATTCCACAGAAACAAATTCAAACATACTTTCACATTCAAACCATAATTCACAACAACCACACCAATTAACAAACATCAAGTACGAACACACCAAATACAACGAACACAAATCACGCAACATAACACCCAGATACATCAAATTTCATTTACCACGAAACATTCATCACTATAAACAAAACCTAACTCTAAGGTTTTTACCCATAACGCACTAGTTTCGTTTTTCCCCAAATCGATACATTTAACCCTAACAAATTCCTTCCCACACAACTACAGATAAGTCCCTAATGCAAGCTAGAAGTTTGGAAGGAGCCCTTACCTCAACGTTAGCTTTAACGCGCGTTTCCGGTACCGCGAGTAATTCCGGTAAAATCTCCGCTCGCAACGCCGCTTCCAAATTAGTTCACTAGCACCGTAGCGTGGTGGTGAGCAACTTTCCCTTCTATCTCTTCGAGAAATGAGGTTTGGATCTAGAAGAAACAGAGGGGTTTGTGTTTGGATCTCAAAACCGTTTTTCTTCGTTTTCGAATCAAAGAGGAAGAGTGGAGTTGCGAAAACCTTGATCTAACTCACACCCAACCTTGGGTCACTAGTTTTGAAGGAAAGGAAGCAACGAAAACGAAAAATGGAGAAGGATGGATTTTTGGGTTGCTTGCGTGAGGCTCAGAGGAAGGAGATGGAAATTTTAGAATTTCCTTCCTTTGTTTTTCTTTCCTTTGTTTTTCCTTTCTTCCTTTTTATACTATTTTCTTTTCCTTTTCCTTCCTTCTAGTTTTCCTTTCTTTTTCCCTCCAAACAAACATATATAAATATAATAAATATAACTTAACAAATATCTCAAAATCTAGATATTTATTAAATTACCGTTTCACCCGAAACGCCTTAAATTCTCCGTAAAGGATTTTCCGCAGTTAAATTCAATTTATTTATCGACGAGAAATTCTAATTGGCATCGAAATATCTTTTTGATTATAAAACTCCAAAATATTATTAACTTTGGCTTAAAAGCCTCCGAGCCAAAATCCAAAATATACCAAAAATACATAAAAGGTACTTTAAAATTATGGGTCTTACATTACTCCCCCCCTAAAATTAGTTTCGTCCTCGAAACTATGCAAAATTGGTCTCACGGTTAACAGAGGAAGAAGACGAGGGATTTTGTTTTCCTTCCTTTTTCCTTTCTTCTATTCTCTTTCCTTTCTATTTCCTTTCCTTTCTTTTCTATTTCCTTTCCTTTCTTTTCTATCAAACATATATACATAAATATATATATAATTAATATAACTTAACAAATATCTCAAAATCTAGATATTTATTAAATTACCGTTTCACCCGAAACGCCTTAAATTAACCGTAAAGTATTTTCCGCAGTTAAATTCAATTTATTTATCGACGAGAAATTCTAATTGGCATCGAAATATCTTTTTGATTATAAAACTCCAAAATATTATTAACTTTGGCTTAAAAGCCTCCGAGCCAAAATCCAAAATATACCAAAAATACATAAAAGGGTACTTTAAAATTATGGGTCTTACATAGACAAATAAATAAATGATGTTCATGAAAAAAAATCATTTTTATTTCAGTTGGGATATTTAAAATTTTAATATTCTCCTAAGTTTTGAAGTTGATAATTAATTATATTGTTAGTTATACTAGATCTTTATATTTTTATTTTATCTATTTTTATAGTGAAAAATAATTATATATTAATAATGCAAAAATTACATATACACATATAAAAATATAACATCCGTGCAACGCGCAAGTCACAATCTAGTTATTATAATAACTGAGTTGGAAAACCCCTAAGAACAATTTGGTATAAAAATTGCTACAACGTGCAACAACATACTAGTGCATCCAAACATAATTATTACAAAATTAAATCCTTAACTATCTTTTATCATCTGAAATTAGAACCAGTATCTCTTACTTAATTTTGTTTTGTTAATCTTAAAATCGCCTTAAAATTGATATGAGACATATGTTCTTCTATTTTTATAACAAACAAATGATTTGTCTAGAAAAATATTGAAATAGGTTTATAATCAATACTCATGAGAAGAATACTTTAATTCACTTTATTACTTGTTTTGAACTCTGTAAACTTGAATAACTCAATTAAAATAGGCAAGTTTTTGGTGTATTGTCGGAGATTTAAATAGTATCATTTCAATTGTTTTCTAAATAAATTTATTGGCAGTTTAAATATCTCCAAAACCAAAATCAATTTTCGTGTTAGTGTAAACTAAAAAAATATATATAAAATTAAGAATATATGTAATATATAAATAAAATTAAAAAGGAAAGAAAACGTGGAAGCAGTTTAAGAAGCGCGCCAATATCTCACTCCCTTTCCTTCTGCGAAACTTTCGCATCTTCTCTTTCTCTCTCTCAATTGCTCAGAAACTCATCACACACTTGTTCATGCAAATTTCACATACCCATTTACCAACTTTCAATCTTTTTCAGATTCGGATGACAAATCTTCTTCTAGGTCATTCTCAGATTCTGGGTTTGAGGCATTTTGTTTAGGAAATATTTCATCTTGAGGTTTTTGGAGAGTTTGATGAGAGGCCCAAGTAGAAAGCATGACGCTTGAGCTTTGTCTTCTTCAGTGGTTTCCTTACAATTTCTTTCAGATGGAATGGCAGATCTTTCTAGTTATGGGAATCCTGAACGTGATATTGAGCAAGTTAGCTTCATCATTAAAATTAATCCTTTTTTTCTCTGTTTTAAAATTAATTTTTTGGTAGCTAGAAATTATTAGAATTTTGAATGTCCCTTTTGATGATCATATTTGTTTGTTTCATGCTATGGAGCACTGACATTTCTTATTTAATGCGTGTTTGTTTGGTGTCTCACACATACATATGTAGATAACATTCAATCACTTTTAGTTTATCAAATTATTACCTGTATCTATATGTCAATACTTCATAGGTTTCAAGTGATTGTTCTTTATTTTTTACTAGGTCTCATCATTCTAGGTATTATTTAGCAATTGAATTCATATTGCAGTTTACATTTTTGCTCTATAAACTTCAAATGAGATTAATTTGATACACTGGCCATGTAAAACTTTCTTAGCTGTCCATAAATCACAAATCACCATTTGAGATTAAATGTTTTTAGTGATCCAACGATTGTGATTGACTGATAGTGTAAAGGATCTTTACACTGGCCGTGCATAAGAATTAAATTCACTTCAAATTTAGGTGCTAATATTATGTTGCTTAGGTGCTCCACTTAATTATATATTTTTGTGTGAAGGTATTCATTACTTTAAAAAGGGGCACTCAGTTTGTTAAGTACAGTCGAAAAGGGAAGCCAAAACTTTGTAATTTCAGGCTTTCACAGGTGAGTTTTTCTTACAGTAAAAAGTTTCTTTTATGAATTATATATATGCCATAACAAACATACATGTGTGTTTATAAATGCATTGAAGTTCATATCAATGTATGGATGGTTTCATATTTAGTGGCATTAGCAGGATGAAACATCACTGATTTGGATTTCTCATGGAAAGGAAAAGAATCTGAAATTGTCGTCAGTTTTGCGCATCATCTCAGGACAGAGAACAGTAAGTTAAATAATGCTTATTCATTCAGAGGCTTCTAGATTTATGGTTATGTTAGCACTAACTTATACTTTGCAGGCTGTCTTTAGACGATATTTGCGTCCTGAAAAGGATTATCTATCGTTTTCACTTATTTATAAGAAAGGCGAACGGTCGCTTGATCTGGTTAGTGAAAACACTGACTCTCTATGTTGGATTTAGTTTGTCTATTTCGTATGAATTTTGAATCTACTGATTTTGCTTTTCAAATGTTTAGATTTGCAAGGATACAACTGAGGTTGAGGTATGGCTTTTGGGCCTTAACGCATTAATTTCTACTGGACAGCTTAGAAAGAGGCGCTCTGGAAGTGATTTAACAGATGTGAGTTGCAATAGATATTGTTTAAATGATAATTTAATTTTTAAACTTTTATTAGTTTACACATTGTTAAATAGGCAGTCTTTCGTTACTTTATCCTCAAATAGTCGAACACTTATAGAATCTCTTTAACATGAACTCTTGAAAGAAAGAACGCATTTGAAAGTCAACGGATGTACAACAGGCATTAGTCATGATCATAATACGTTCATCGACTCAGTAAGATCTTAGTTGATTTCGGTTATTTGTGCAGTGTGCAAGTCTACATCTCGTTCTCTTCACAGCTGAAGTTGTTATCTATCTATTTTTCCATTAACATTTCAATGAAGTAATTTTTTTATATTCACTTGCAGGATAGTGTTGAATTTACTCCGAATGATCGTCCTTTTGGTGGAGCACTAGAGTTTACTTCAAGTATTTCCCGAGGCAGGTTTTCTTTTGAATCAGTTACTCGTGAATCCACATCGAGTAGAGGAAGATCAGATGTGGGGTCAGATCGAGCAAGTATGCCAATAAGGACGAGTGTTGGAGATGGTTCCCGTGTCAGTGTTTCAAGTATCGGCTATGCTAGTAGCGCAGGATCAGGACCAGATGACATAGAGTCTCTAGGTGATGTTTTCATATGGGGAGAGGTTTGGGCCGACAGCAATTCCTCTGATGCGTTAGGGAGTCAAGTCGCTTCGAAGACTGATGTGTTGATTCCTAAGCCATTAGAGTCTGACGTTGTTCTTGATGTTCATCAGATAGAACCCGGCGTAAGCCACATCGCTCTAGTGACGAGGCAAGGAGAGGTTTTTACCTGGGGAGAGGACTCTGGTGGAAGACTCGGACACGGGTTTGATAAAGATTTCAGTAAACCCCATCTTGTTGACTCCCTAGCAGTTACTAATGTGAGTTTTGTTGCTTGTGGTGAATATCATACATGTGCTATATCTACATCTGGGGATCTATACACATGGGGTGATGGTACACATAATGCCGGAATTCTAGGTCATGGAACGGATGTTTGCCACTGTATACCGAAGAGGGTCAATGGTCCTTTACAGGGACTTCAGGTTGTATCTATAGCATGTGGCACATGGCATACGGCATTGGTAACTTCCAACGGGAAACTTTTTACATTTGGCGATGGAATGCTTGGTGTGTTGGGGCATGGAGATAGAGAGAGTGTGTCATATCCAAAGGAGGTACAATTATTGAGTGGACACAAGGCTTTTAAGGTTGCATGTGGATTGTGGCACACGGCAGCCATTATAGAGGTTATGGATCAATCTGGTTCAAACACTCCTTCGTCAAGGAGGCTATTCACATGGGGTGATGGTGATCAATATCGTTTAGGTCATGTTAACAAGGAAACCTGCCTTCAACCAACTTGTGTGGCTGCACTTGCTGAATATAATTTTCAGCAGGTTGCATGTGGACACAGTTTGACTGTTGCACTAACTGCATCCGGTCATGTTTTTACGATGGGAAGCATGGCATACGGTCAACTTGGAAATCCAATGTCTGATGGAAAAATACCGATTCTGGTTAGAGATAGGTTATTAGGCGAATCCGTCGAGGAAATATCATGCGGAGCACATCATGTTGCTGTATTGACTTCAAGAAGTGAACTATATACTTGGGGAAGAGGTGCTAATGGAAGGTTAGGACATGGAGACATAGAAGATCAGAAAACTCCAACATTGGTGGAAGCCTTGAAAGAAAGGCATGTAAAGAATATCTCGTGTGGCGCAAACTTTACGACTTGTATATGCATACATAAATGGGTTTCTGGCGCTGACCAATCTGTTTGTTCCGGTTGTAGACAACCGTTTGGTTTTACTAGAAAAAGGCATAACTGTTACCATTGTGGATTGGTGTATTGTCATCCTTGTAGTTCAAAAAAGGCACTGAGAGCAGCATTAGCTCCAACACCTAGCAAACCACATCGCGTTTGTGATGCTTGTTATGCTAAGCTTAAAGGTTCTGAGAGTAGTAATGCTTCAAATTTTAATCGAGATATTACCCGTCCGTCTAGTTTGACGAACGGAAGGGAAAGATTCGACAGGGGAGAGATTAGGCCTTCAAGAACTCTCTTTTCTCCTGCCACAGGTCTAGCAAAATACCTCGACATAAGGAGTAATATGCATGGAAGTAGTTCACATGAATCGTTTTCTGCAGCCAGAGATGCTCAAGTTCCGTTAACTTTACATTTGAAAGATGTCATATTTCCAGGTTCATCAAGTCCCATGCAGAATCCATCTAGGCCTCTTATTCAGCCGCAAAGTCAACCTCCAGCTCCACCTTCATCATCGGCTACTTCAAGACCAACCTCACCGTATGCAAAAAGACCGCCTAGCCCAACACGTTCTATCTCGCCTGGATTTTCGAAAAGCCTTATTGATAATTTAAAGAAGAAAAGTGAGCTTTTGAATCAAGAAGTCTCAAAGTTGCAAAGTCATGTATGTTTCAAAGTTTACACCCTTTTCAAATGTGGGAGTCTGTTAGGATAAACTTCTCAAGAAACACTTATCATTATAATTATATGTTTTTTGAAGAACAACTTCTACATCTGAAATTTGAAATAAAAATCTTATTAAGTTCTTTATAGACATCGATCGATAAGCTTGTAATAACTTTTCACAAATAATTGAAGAACCATAAACTTATTTTAATTGAGAAGCTTTTATGAGTTAGAAGTTAGCCAAACTGGACCCTTGTAATTAGTTATTGTATAATGAGGAATCCATTAATAAGTTTTATGGATATTTCTTTTCATACTAAAGATTCGAAGTTTAAAGCAAAAGGGTGAAATGCAAGATATGAAGATTCAGGAGCTTCAGAAAAATATTGAGGAAGCCAATCTATTGGCTGGAGATGAATCATCTAAGCATAGAGAAGCAAAGGAATACATCAAGTTCATGACAGATGAGGTATTTTGATTCTAATTCAAATAAAAATCTTGATTGCTTAAAACAATGTCTTGACTCAATTATTTAGTCCAATGTATATTTTTGGGAAAATATTTAGGTTAACTCCTTTAAAAGCTTTTCCTTGAATTTGATTTGTTTTTTCATATAAAGATTACCAAAGGAAGTATATATTTATTTTTAAACTGATTAAAACAATATTATATGCATTACTTGTGAAAATTATTCTGTTTTCATTCTCCTTTTTATTTGAATTCTGAAGATATGCAAACCCTTTTTTTACATAAGCTTAATTTTTCATCCTGAATAACCCTTCATTTTCTTATCAATTTCTGACCCTTAACTATTAATTAATGGGGCTAACTAATAACCTTAATGCTTGATCCTCATGGAAAATCAAAAGGTAACCAATTGTTTGGGATAAGTAGTTAATGAGCCCTAGTGAAGGTCGAATCAATTGGGAGTATCTGAGTTTGAACCCCGGCTTAAACAAGCATTGGTCAGACTTTACGTACCTTCTGGTCAAACTTTAGATTACCAGGACCCTTTTCCCTTGAGAAAAGGAGTGTGAAGAAAACAAAGTTAAGAATTTCTGGTCAGTCAAACTAAATAGCTAAACTAACTTCTACATTTATTCTTGTTTAGTTGGGGTGCGTGATTGAGAAGTTGCCACCAGAGTTTCCTGGCAGTGAAAACTTGAGAGAGATCCATGCTCATGCTCAATATTTACTGAAAGAAAATGTAGAATTTGAATCTTCTTCCTTCCGACCGAGCTTCGAGTCCGAGCAACAAAACACACCTGATATACCAGCATCAGGCAGCGACTCTTCAAACCTGCAAAAGCAAAGACTGGAAGAAAATGAAGAAGTTTCTGAGCCTCTTCCATCTATTGATGGAGAAAATGGTGTTCAAGAAAGCATCAGCTCATATATATCTAGTACAGGAGTGTCTTTGCCGAGCTTGGAAAATAGTTCCAGATCCCCCGAGTCTTACAGGCCTACGAGAGAAGGAGAAACATCAATCATTGAACAATTTGAACATGGTGTTTATGTCACACTCATAGTAATTCCTGGTGGCGGAAAAGTTTTCAAACGTGTTAGATTCAGGTATGAGAGCTAGTTGCTAATTTAACAAATTTCCATCTATATAATTTCTTCATGTCAATATGTATATGTGAATCTTTATTTTTTAGTTAGTTACAAAAAATTTCTATATCATAGAACTCTTGGTTCTCAATGTGGGGATACTTATGTAAGTATTTATGCATGTGTATCTAATGGCTTTATATAAGCGTTTATCATATAAGTGCTTGTATACAAGCTATTTCTATAACAAAAGATAAATAAAGTCAAACTGTTTATATAAGATATCCTATAGAGCTTATAGAAATTATATGAAAACAATTTATAAACATGTCATAATAATTTGTATCTATAAACTCTCCTAAAAAGTCTGGCAAGTGCTCATGGCATTAGTATCTATAATTTGTATCTATAATCATGTCATAATAATTTATATCTATAAACTCTCATGGCAAGTGCTCACTCCACTTCACCTCATCCACCAAACCAATATATATTAATTATTTTCATATACTCAATATTGGCATATTGATATATATTAATTCTTTTCTTTTAGGACAGGTTTTTATTTGTTACTTTCAGATTTTACTATTAATTTGTGTATTCTTTTTTATCTTTAACACAATTTCTCTCTTTTTTCTCCTTTTTCTGGGAACAGTAGGAGAAGATTCAGTGAGCAACAAGCAGAAGAATGGTGGAACAATAACAAAGATAGGTTGCTTAGGAAATATAGTCCAGCACCTATAAAGAATGCAGTTACTGGTTCATCTGTGACTCCACCTAACGCTGAATAAAATAGTGAGGCATTACCTTCTTCTTAAATTTATCTCTCATGATCTTGAATGGAAGAAGAATCATCAATCAATCAATCAATCAATCAATCAGGTGTAGAGAAATATAATTTAGGCAAGTTAGTGCAAATTGTATCTACACTATGAAGCACTGACACAGACACAGGCAATACACTGACACATAGACACAAGTAATAATTTATAAAAATAAGAGTTATTGAATATAATCACACATGTTGGACACTCACACATGTTGGCCACCAGACACAACTTTTATGTGAAGTGTCAGTGCTATATAATTCTCCAAGAGTCTCGGGAAGACCTACAATAGAAGATAGAATATGTAGTAGGAAGAATATAAGGTTTAGAGGTAGAAAATTGACTTTTGATTTTTAACATGTATGATCATATTCTTGTTCCTTCTTTCCTTGTAACTCTTTCACATAACCCCTTTTATTGGTATTGTACATTATATGTCTAATTTATCTCCTCTAACAAACATTTCTATAAAGATAGGTTGATAAAATACCACAAATTAAAAGGAATGAGGACCCAAAGAGTGGGCCCCACTCACCCAAGTCACACACCTCACACACATTTAGTTTCTAGTAAGATGGATGGAAGGAATAAAAGCCAGTTAATAATGTCTCTTATTCTACTGATATTCCATTAAAAGAATGAGGGAAGGGGAAGTGGGAAAGGCATTCAGTTTCAAGAAGGATGAATGGAAGGAATAAAAGCTAGTTAAATAATGTATCTTATTTTATGTTATAAGAATTAGGGAATAGGAAGAGATGAAGGCATTTAGAAAATATTCTAAGAAATAATTAGTGGAATTCTTTCTCTAGTTAGGAGCAATTTTGCTATGGTTTAGGAGTTCTTAGAACTCTGGTTTAGTTTTTCTTTTTGTATCATTTCATGATCTCGTCATTGTAAGAGATACTACTCTTAATTTTAAGTAATATACCTTTTTATTCCATTAAAATTTTGAGTTTTGTCATTGGTCCGACCTGTCGGGTAGAGATAGAAACTAGTGAAACCGAATGCCACTGAAAATGTATGACAAAGTTGAGGCTTTGGAGATACGAATGGCTGAGATGGAAGGTTCGGTGGGTCAAACCTTGGATTAATTTTGTCATGTTATTTTGACAGAGTTTGCGAAACTGTTGAATCGGCCTACATAGGGTGTCGCAGATAATCGAGGAGCCAATTACATAATACAAGTTGGTAGTGAAGAAGGTGGAGCTGTTGTCATTTGATGGTGACGATCCAGTGGGATGGATCACGCGAGTAGAGACATATTTTGAGGTATAGGGAATATCTAAAGAAGTGAAGGTTCCTTTGGCGAAAATTAGCATGGAGGGAGCAACCATTATTGGTTTAATCTTCTATGTGAAATGGAGGATGACCTCACATGGTTAAAGTTGAAGGTAGCACTGATTGAGATATA
Organism: Cicer arietinum; assembly: GCF_000331145.2. Taxonomy (NCBI): domain Eukaryota; kingdom Viridiplantae; phylum Streptophyta; class Magnoliopsida; order Fabales; family Fabaceae; genus Cicer; species Cicer arietinum. The sequence goes on along the minus strand of NC_021163.2, from coordinate 49,287,686 downwards.
TGGATGAAGAAAGAGCAATAATCCATTCGAAGAATTGAAAGATCTTCAACAAATTAGAGATGTGGAAGAGTACATTTCAGATTTCAAATATTTATCTTCCTAAATTATGCGTCTCCCCGAAGAACAATACATTGGGTATTTTTTGGGTGGTATCCAATCAAAGGTACGTTTGCGAGTAAGGACCTTCAACTCTGAGACACGTGTGGAGGCGATGAAATTGGCTCGTGATGTTGAAACAGAGTTATTGGATGTGTTGAATTACAAAGGAAGCAGAAGTAGAGGTCATTCGCGAAATTGGAAAGGGGAAGAGAATGAAGTAATGTGCTTATTAATAGAAACTGGTCGGGTCTTTTTCCAAGTTCAAACAAGGGAAATGTGAGTTCTAGGCCAAGTGGGGGAGAACTCAATCCAGAAATACTCAAACTGGGTCAAATCCTAACCCGGAATTGAGCATGCAAGGATCCAACATTAATCAGAACCAAACACACAAATGGCAATGAGGAGCAACGAGGGAACCACAAAAATCGCAATAGGGGAACCAAGCATCTTCCCTATTCTAAATTAATGGATCGTAAGTCGTGAGGCCTCTGTGTGTGCAAAGGTTTTATCCTCTTCATCAGTGTGCTAAAAAACAGTTGCGTTTGGTGATTCTGGGAGATGATGAAGTGACAAACAACGTCACTGAAATCCTAGCTATCGAACTGAAGGAAGGGGAGGAAGACACTGCAGTAAGATGCAACTCCACGATGCAGTTCCCGTGTGGCCATAACAGAGAAGCGTGGGAAGTTTGACATTCAAATTGGAAGGTTCTAGACCACTACTGAAGCTTACATAGTGGAATTACAAGGTGATGACATGATTTTGGGAGTGGCTTGGCTGCATAAGTTAGGCAAGGCGTTATTTGATTGGGAAGAAGTGGCAATTTGCTTGGACTGAAAAGGGAAAATTGTGAAGCTGCGTCAAAATCCGGAGAATTGGAGAATCAATTAGAAAAAAGAACTTAATGTTGTTACCACGAATATCCTAAGGCCAAGAAAAATCATAACATGGGAAGGGAATAAGGAAACCATCAGCTGGAACCTGGAAGTCTGCTACAGAATCATTGTCTTAATATTAGCCTTGAGGACAAGGCTCATTTTGAAGCGAGTGGCAATGATATAACATAGCAAGTTAAGAGGAATGGGGGCTCAAAGAGTGGGCTCAACTCACCCAAGTCACACCTCACACACATTTAGTTTCTAGAATGATGGATGGAAGGGATAAAAGTTAGTTAATAATGTCTCTTATTCTACTGATATTCCATTAAAGGAACGAGAGAAGGGGAAGTGGGAAAGATATTCAGTTTCAAGAATGATGAATGGAAGGAATAAAAGCTAGTTAAATAACGTCTCTTATTTATGTTATAAGAATGAGGGAATAGAAAGACAGAAATGTATTCAGAAAATATCCTAAGAAATAATTAGGGATTCTTTCTCTAGTTAGAAACAATTTTGCTCTGGTTTAGGAGTTCTTAGAACTCTAGTTTAGTTTTTCTTTTTATATCTTTTTTTGATCTCATCATTGTAAGAGATACTACTCTGAATTTTAAAAAATAATATATATTTTTCTTCCATTAAAATTCTGAGTTCATTCATAGATAATATATGAATGAGGAATAATGCAAAATGGAACACCTTGAAAAAAGTTCATACTTTTTTGTTCTGAAAGTTTGATTACCTTTGAATAAAGGGCAGTAATGTGATATTTTATATTTATTTTGATTATCTTTGACTAAAAACCAATAATATAATTGTGGGCAAATTCATCAATAGGTGTTTAAAAGTAAGTGAAATTTTTAATGATGATCGACAACACTCCTCGAAAGTATAAGTTATTGGCTCTCATCGTCTTTACGATTGTGAAGTGACCTATTTAGAGTCGGTTTGACAAGTTGAGTTTCAACGAATACCTTCGTTTTCTTCGTTTTCTTTTATTTTATCGATTAAGTCATTGTCTCCATCGGAGCATCTATGTAGCAGTGGGCTCTAAATAGGGTAGACAATTATAAAGGATATATTTAATGAGTTTCAACAGAAAGATAAAGGTTTTGCTGATACTTATGCTCTATAGATAGATTACTTACATACAAAAAAAAATCTATTAAACTTTTAAATAATTGATGGCATTGTGAAAAGTATACCTATCACGTTGTAAACAAAGTGGAAGCAAGTGGCTGGTAGTATGTGAGGAGTCACAATCCTGTCTATTTGACCGCCAAACATAGCCTAACAGTACTGCTAAAACTGATGTGGAAAAATTGGTCTAAACTTTCAATGCCAGCTAGTGTCTCTCTCTTTTTATTTTTCTAGTCAATTCGAATTCCCATTATCATATTTGGAAAGCACGTGTACATGTTTTCGATTTAAATATGATTTTAGTTTTTATAATCATAGATTTTTTATTTTAATTTTTATAAAATTTTTTATTTGTATTTTGCTCTTATAAATTGAAAAACTGTTACGTTATATGTCGTCAGCTATATGTCCTCCATTTATTGAACACTGTAATATGATTTTATTGAGTCATATATAATACTATAGTCTAAAAAGAACAATTTTTAAGTTTGTAAAGATTAAATTCAAACATACAAAATATTATAGAAATTAAAATTAAAAAGAATATTATAATTGCATAACCTAAAATTATATCTAAAATCTTTTATTATTAACTAGACTTATATTGGGGAACGAAATACTACAACTTATGCAAACCTTTTTTTATTATTTCCTTTTTATTCAAAATTACTTAATGTAATTCAATTGAAATTGCAATGATGTTCTGTCTTCAAAGGAGTTACCATAAAAGTGGTGGTAGACTTTAAGAGTAAAATATTTGAGATATGATGTCACTCCTGGAGTAATGATTTTTAAATAGTAATTTAAAATGATTTGTTTTAAATTTTTGTATGATACAGTGTAGTTAATAGATAGTCAAATATCTTGAGCATTTGTCAGACTCTCGATCTCAAACCCCTGTGTATGGAAGAGCACTTGCCCCTTAGGAGTTTACAAAGAACAAATTTTAAGATCAATTTAATTTCAGTCTCTTTTTATGATTTTTTTTTTATTTTAAAATTTAATAGTTTTAATTTTTTTAAAAATATTTTAACTTAAAAATAATAATATAATATACTTTAAATGACATATGATAAAATGACATTAATGATTAATATTTATGAAATTACAATTAAACTTTATAAATAAATTCAGTTTCAACTTTTTAAATTATTTGTTTTTGTAATTTGATCAATGACATATAAGCATTTAATGCATATAAATAATTTTATGAGATTTTATGTTACATTATTTAAAATATATTATATCATATTTTTTTAATTAAAAAATTTAAGTGAATGACCAAAACTGATAGATTTTAAAATAAGAGAATCATTATGCGAATTGGTAAAAATAAAAAGTTCAAAATTACAATTAAATTTTAATTTTAATAATTTATAATAAATATTATACAAATAACATCACTCAAAACCTAATTTCCATGGCATACTCAAATATCAAATGACTAAAAAGATTAATTTCTTCTTCTCTTTCTGTTATGGGCAGCAGGGTACTTTTCATTAATCAATATCAACTTGCCTTTACATTAGAAATATATACTATAGAACTGGACCCCAGAAAGGACACAATCATAAGTTGAATACAAGCACACCACATGGGGAAACCTATATTTGGTGGCCTTTACAGAATTTAGCTTTCCTTATTCTCACCATGCTTAGCACCCAAGGCTGCTTCCATGCTGTCAATTATATGACCTTATACTAAAAAATATTACACCCTTTATCATAAATATTTCATTATATTACATCTCATGCCATCAATGTTATATATGACTTTATGTTTGGTTTAACGGCAAAGTGAGACAAAAGTGATTTGAAATACATAAAATTATTTTTAATATATTTGGGTGATGGTAGTTTCAATGAATATCTCTAGAATTATTATTTATAATTTGAAGTTAAGAATTATAATTTTTTGATCTAAAACGTGATTTTATATTTAAATTTATTATTTTAAATTACTTTTATAAAAATGTTTTTTAACATAATTTATTTTATATTCAACACATTTTTTATAATATTAATTTTACAAGATAAATTCATTTAAAATTAAATTTTATCATCACACAATAAAACACACATTAAATCCTAAACCTTAAACACATTAGAAAAATCAAACAAAAACGCTTAAATATATAAAAATAAGTTACAATTGAAATAAAAATGTTTTGTCTTTAATTTACTTTTTATTATAGAAATAGTATATATGTCTAAGTATATTCCACATTAGAAATTGAAACAATGGCACTTTTGTAATTCTATTGTCAAACTATGTGCAAATTGAATTGGGTAACAAAAAATAGAACCATCTTGTTTGAACAAAATAAAGTGATAACAATATAATAAAACTAAAAAATTGGCATCAAAGTTTCCTTCATGAGACTAAGAATCATTTCTATTTCCAATAGGAATAACTCTTTCTTTAAGTCATTCTTTCAACCCTTCTCTATCGAACTCTTTCTCTCATTTATTCTATTTTCAACCAACAATTACATACCCTTTCATCATTTTTTTTTCCAATATGTCTAGAATGAGGCTATCAAAGAAATTTAAACCATGCAAGAAAGCATGGAAGAACCTCTCAAACACTCTCCAATCAAAATTCAACAAAATCGACATATCAAAATCTTTAAAAGCAGCCCTTCAATACCTTATTTCACTCTTTCATTCCCTCACTCATCTAATAACCTCAAAGGGTACTCATAGATCTATCACTTCTTCTAGATCATATGCTACAACTTCAAATTACTACCATGTTCAGCACAAGAACTTTGCAACTATTCAAATAAATGAACTTTGCAACAAGAGTAGTAGTAATAATAGTATTCACCATGTTCAAGGTGAAACAAGTAGAGAAAGTAGTGAAAAAGTGCATGGTGACAAAAACAACAAAAATAGTGACATAAATACTATAGAGGATGCATGGAAAGCTGTGGTAGCTAAATCTCCAATGATGCAAGTGGATCAAAAAGCTGAAGAATTTATTTACAAATTTCGTGAAGATATGAGGCTTCAAAAAGAGAAATCATTGCTTGAATTTCATGAGAGGCTAGCTCGAAGTACTTAAATTTAATAATTTATATTACATCATTCATTTTTTTTTACTTTGAAATATATATAGTACTTGATTTAATATGATATACATATCATGGCTTTATTTAATTTTTTTTTTTCTACTTTCATTTTGAGTTCTATTGAGAAGCAAAGTTTTTCTTTTTTTGCTTTGACAATAAATAGCAAATAATTTGTAATTAGCCCATAGTTAATGGTTTTGGAATGATGTGTGAAGAATTGAAGATGTATAAAAAACTTGTAATGAATTTTTTTTTTCTTCTTATTTTCATTATTTTGTAATTTTTTTTTTGTTCACAGTGAAAAACCGATGGATTGGGTATATTGTTTTTTTTTTTTTAATCAGACAATAATAAAAGTGTGTATAGATTATATAAAATATCAGCGAGTTTGTTCTTGATTTTTCTTTTTAAATTATGGTGCATAATATTTGTTAGAGTTGGTGGACGTTAATAATTTTTGTTTTCCCAATCACGTTCTTTTGTCTCGGTCTAATCATTTAGTTTCTCCAACTAACTTCAATTATTTTCCTTTGCTTTCATAGAAATATGATTTGTTGTTGCTTTATCATAATTCATATCTATTAAATATGTTCTGTTTTCTTTGTCTTATAAAATATTCTTCACTTAAGTTTAGTTTCTGTAAACTAATTCTTCTAACTTTAGTTCTACATTATTACACATTTTTTTAAGCAAAAATAAAATACAGAGACATCACATAATTAGTTTAGCATTCCAACTATGTTGGTATTCGAAATCAATCATTTATCATTTATTATACTCTAAAATATTATTAAATTTTTAGGGGATTATACTAAAACCTTATCAGTAGACATGGTAACGGGGTGAGGCGGGGGCGGATTTTGCCTCTTCCACCCCCCGCATCCGACTAATTGGAGAAAACCTGCACCTGCCCCTATTTCATAGCGGGTGTGAAATTTATGACTCCATCTCCGTCCGCAAGGTGGTTTAGATTTTTCCGCCCACACCCGCACTCATTCATATATATAAAATTCTAAATTTAAAAATCATATCTATTATAATTAATATAATATAATTATTATTATTAGACAATAATAAAATTAAAAAATATTTTCTATAGAGATAAAATTATAATTTTTAATATTTAAAAAATATTTAGTATATTCAATATGTATATGTATATAGAATTTAAAAATTACAATAATATTTCTTGCAGGGTGGGTGGGGTGTGAGGTGGATATCATCACCCCCAAACCCGTCCCCGCCCCCAAATTTTAATTTGGGAGAAAATTCGTACCCGCACTCGCACTCAGTTAAAGCGAGTTTTTCTTGCCCAAATCAAGCGGGTTCGGGTGGGTACTCGTGGGAACGGGTTATGTTGTCATCCCTACTTATAAAAAAAAATCCAAGATAAAATCATGGTGAAGGAAAAAAAAGTGTAGTAAACATTTACAAAATTCATAAAAATCTATATTCATGTAGACCAATCATGTTCCTATTGAAAATATTTGAAATATTAGAAGGAAAAATATATCATCAATGAGAATTAACAATGTAAAGTCCTAAATTAGCACTCTTGTGAGCACATTGATAACTTCTCGAAAAATATGAGAGATAATAAATCTCATTCTTTTAACCATCTCAAGACAATTAAACTATCTATTTCTAATAGACCAAAAAAGAAGACTATGATTCTTGAAAGCCAGACTTACAAATAGAGAGTCAGATTCAATTCACAGAAAACATCACTCATTCCTGTAGGCTTTCTCAACAGCAACCATAATTTTTGTAACCTTAGCATGCAACACATTTATAATCCCCAAATTGACAGCAAAACAACCTAGGGAAATGGTAGAGTTATCCCTAAATATACCTCCACAAGTCATAAGACTAGGATAGCCAGAAGCAGCTTCATCAGTATTACATTTAACCCAACGATGTTTGGAAGGGTGTCAAAGCGCTGGCTTGATGATAGGAGCCTTTTGAGGATGCGTTTTAACATGGAATGACTTTAAAACTTAAATTCCTATATATAACTGGAAGTTGTGCTGAAAGTGTGATTGTCAGATAAACATACATTGGCAATAATTATGTTGACGACAATGTGAAAAGCAAGACTTTTTTCGTCAAAGTGGGCTTGATATATGCAATATCAAATAGTGTTAATAGTAAAAATGATGTTGGTCAAAATAACATTTTTGCATTGATAAGACCAGTCTTTGTCACAAATGACAAGAAGATGTTGAACTGAATTAGTATTAATTTGAGAATGAAAAATAGAGCTTGGCCAAAACTATATCCTAGTAGCAAATGAGCATGATAGAAATAGATGAGTGCTAGTCTCCAATGCATAGTGACAAAGCTAACAACTTGAAACAATTTGACAACTACGAGAGATTAAATTATCATCAATAGCATTTTGTTATGTAGCAATTTGCAAAACCTAAGAGACTTGGAATGAGGAATGCTATTATGCCACATGGATTTGACCAGATAAATACATTGACAATAATTTTGTTAATGGCAATTTGAAAAGCAAGACTCTTGCCATCAAAGTGAGCTTGATTTATGCAATAACAAATAGTGTTAATAGTAAAAATCATGTTGGTCAAAATAATCTTTTTGCACTTGTAAGATCGGCCTTTGTCACAAATGACAAGAAGATGTTGAACTGAACTAGTATCAATTTGAAAATGAAAAATAGAGCTTAGGCAAAATAGATCCTTGTAGCAAATGAGCATGACAGAAATAGATGAGTGTTAGTCTCTAATGCATAGTTACAAAGCTAACATCTTGAAACAATTTGAAAACTACAGAGATAAAATAATAATTAGTAGACATCTTTTTATGTAGCAATCTACAAAACCTAAGAGACTTGGAATGAGGAATGCTATTATGCCAAATGGATTTGGCCCAAAGGCTTGAAGAATAAATAAATATCTTTAAAACTTAAAATATTATGTTGTTCAATCTCCAAACCAGGTGATCCTCACAATAAAAATTGGGAATAGTATCCTTGGCCAACAAGGCAATCAACTATAGGTAATTATTTAAGATAATTGAATGAATTTTTCAATGATCATCATGAATGAAAATATTTATAGTGGCATGAAGATAAGATTGTGTGTCCTCATGAATGCTAAAAATAGAAACCAAATGATCCTTCAATCAAGTGTCAATTCAAAAGTTAATATTGTCACCATTGCCAAGTTGAAATTTGTTGTTCTCATATATAGTAGGTAGCTTAATTATTTTTAAGTGCAGGTTAGATGGGGAATCAATATGACATTTAATATGTCCATACCTTCTAAAGATCGACCTCTATGAAAAATAGCCCAATGGTGACTATAAGTGATTAAGTCCCAAGAAATTTTAATAATAGTATCATTATTAATGTTTCTCAATGACCTAATACCAAGATCACCTTCACTAAAAGGACAAAAAAAATTTATGTCAAGCAACAATGACAATTTTCCTCTACTCAGTATCTCCAGACCAAATGAAATTCTTAATTTGTTTGTCTACATCCTTGAGAAAAAAAGTCGGCCAAGAATATACGTAGAAACTATAAATTAACATGTTATGAATGACACTTTTCACCAATTGAATTATACTTTCCATAGAGTGGAGAAAAGCTTTTCAAATCGCAAGTTTAGCCTTGACTTGATCAGCAATTTGTTGTAAATAAAAAACTTTAAGTTTTCCTTTGAAAATAGGTATTCCAAGATATATGAAAGGTAGAGAACCAATAGAAAACTTAATCAAATTAGCTAAGATATTTCATCTTGGAAACAAATGTAGTATGAATAGTAGATTTATTAGGATTGGCATGTTTACAAGAGATATTAGCATATCTATCAAAGAGACTTTAGCTTGGAGGTTGTTGACATTAGACAGAATGGCCTTGCAAAAAACCATCAAGCCATTAGCATACAAAACATGGGAAGGAACAACAATGCCTCTAGGAACATTTATCAAAATAAGAGAGCCCTCATCAACCATCTTGGAAAAAACGCTGCTAAAAGCCTCTTCCAAGGCAAAAAAATTAGAAGCCAAGTGTAATATCTTAAATTTTATAATCAATTATTTTAGTTATTTAATTTATTTTTCAAAAGAATAATGATATTTTAGCACAAGTATTTTAACAACTTTGGGACCATTGGTTTTGTCGTTTTCTGAGCAGTTCATGTTTTTTGTGTCTTTGGCTAGGAGGAAAGTGTTGAAAGGCTCGAATGTGAAACCTTACATACGAGATTTCAAGCTGGCGTTTGAGCATTTCTGTATTCA
>NC_021163.2:49223768-49278006 GCF_000331145.2 Cicer arietinum | reverse complement strand
CAACTCACTGAGTGGCATATGGAACCGTCTCAGATGACGCTTCATCGATTCGGGAACACTTCAAGCAGTTCACTTTGGTATGAGTTAGCTTACGTTGAGGCTAAAGGTCGGGTTGTGAAGGAGGATCAGGTTTGGCAAATTGCATTCTGGTCGGGTTTTAAGTGTAAAGGCGCAATGTAGAAGGTCGTGTGTGACGTGTCAGTCGTGGAATGACTCTCTTCATCAGTATCCCATTACTGTCCCTATTTCTATTTCTACTTCGTCTTAAAAATATGTATGTAAAACACAAAAGTAATAGTTTTTTTTTTGGTGTTTTGTTGTTGTTATTAGTTGTATAAAAATAACTAGTATATTATTAATTATTGTTAGTATTTTATTAGTAATTGTGAGTTAGTACATCATTAAAGTTAGTGGAGGTCAAGGGTTCCTTTGCTTGTCCCCTCTTTAACAAGAAAATAAATCTACATATTTGACATAGATATGGAAAGTTTAGCAGACTAGAAAATAGTTCTAATCCAATGGCAAAACTATGTGTTGGAACCAAATGCTTGTAGAACTTTGATAAGGAATGTTTAATTTAAAGTGTTGAATACATCTTAATTAACTCTCTTAATTGGTTTCCTAATCGTCATTTTTTTTCTAATTGATAGGTCTTAGATGCATCTTGCAATTAAGGGTTTAAGTTTAATTTAATTGTCAAACATCGTTAATTTTTGAATTTACTCATCTTGGCCTTTTCTGTTTTCAGCTGATCATATCTAGAGCTACAAATATTGTGTTATGATGCATTTTGCGCCCCTGGAAAGCTAAGATAAATAAATATTTTTGTAGCTCACAAACTTCATCAAATTTAACTTAAATCAATGTGAAACGGGCTTCCCAAACTACAGGTTCGTTGGTGCCAAAGCCCAATACATCTTCTCACTAAATGGGCCATAACTCCCTCATTAGTGGCTCAAATGGAACCAAATTGGTGCCCATTTAAAGCTTATAAAAAGGAGAATATTTGAGATTAAAAAAGTAGAGGCTTGGTAGACTTTAAACAGGGTCACTTAAAGCTTATATAGAGGGAAATCTTTGGGATTTAAAAACTAAAGGTTTGGCTGATATTAAAAAGGGTAAAAAGGAGGTTCTATCAGACTTAAGGGGGAGGCAATTTTGAAGAAAAAAAAAGCTTGTCTTTTGCTTCATCTTGAAGTTTTCTACCTTTTTCTTTGATTTTTAATTCTAATTTCCATGAGTTCTCTCCTACTAATGGAGGGCTAGGTCTTGCAATCAATCTTTGGGTGTAGATATTATTGAGATTTGATTTATGAAACTTTGCTTTATATAATTTGTTCATTGTAAATTTCATTTCTCTTTGTTCTTCTCTTGATTATGATTTTATTTTCTTGAATGAAATTGGTTCTTGAATGATTGTGTTAGTGGCTTCATTAACTCAATTATAGGAAGACAACAACAAAGACTAGATTTGGCAATGAAGGTATTTGATGTTATGTCTAGCTTGGTTTAACTTTGAGCTTTAAGTTTAATCTTGGTTTAATGTTTGCATAATTTATTTACATTGATTAATCTTCATCTTAGAAGCATTTATAGTATTGAAATTTTGGATTGTGAGCTTATTGTTGTAATTATGAGCCAAGAGAGAAATTAACACATGAATGCTTAATTATGGTTAAGGATTGAATCAAACTCGATAATTGTTGAAGCCCTTGGATTGATTGTTTTTAAATCACTATTTATAAATTATATTTGTTGCTATTTATGATTGTTTGATCTTCAAACTAAAACCACTAAACATTTTAATTTTCTTGTTTAATTTGTTTGAAATATCTAAGTTGGTCAATTGGGAAACAATATGGGATAAATCTTTTACTGAGGTTTTTGACTCAATTTTATTAATTTTGGTGGATTCAGCATCCGTCAAGTGTCAAAGGTTTTTCTTATATCAATCTTGAAAGTTAAAGTTCTACTAAAGTTTCTATTCTTAAGCATATTAATGGCTTCAGAAGTGAAACAAAGGCAATCACCAATATACCTTGAATAAAGCCCCTTTGATGAGGAAATAGTGAATTATATTAGACATGATAGAGGTCAACTTGTCAGCAAGAAATTTAGTAATAATTTTGAATTTGAACTTGGCAAGAGCAATAAGGACTAGCTTATTGTCAAGATTCATGGATTTATCCACAAGATTAGGGATGATGTCTTAAACCAAACTATTATTCACACAATTGTTAAAATTAAAGATATCTTCAAAATACGAAACAAATTTGGCTTCCATATCCAACGGGTCTTGAATTAAAACATCAATATGAATAATGCTAGAAATAGTTTTGCAGGTATGTCTAATTTTAGCAGTTTTATGAAAGAAAAATGTGTTCCTATCACATTAGAATGTCATTTAGTGTTAGCTTTTTTATGCCAATATTGTTCCTCCAAATTAAGATCTTCGTTCATTTCCATTTATTATTTTCACATTCAATAAATCCTCTAAGGGACCAAGCGAATTAACGGCACTTTAAATGTTCTCCTGATTTGTCATTGCAGCTTGAATTATGTGAAGGATATTATCAAAAACTTCTTTATTCCAAATTTTAAGCGTAGATTTTAAGTAGCTTTGGTTTCTGATTAAGCACAAACATGGGGCAATCTGTAACCTGCTTCTTCCAAGTATTTCTTGAAGGTGAAAATCACAAGAAATGAGCATTTGAATTAAGTTTTTATTTTAAAAAAAAAAAATCGTGAAAACAAGTTTTTGTTAGAAACTTACAACAATTTTAATAAAAGTAAGGAGATAAGGAAGAAAGATCACAAAACTAATTTATCTTGGTTTATCACCAACACGGTATGTACGTTCAGTCCCTTCACTTAGAACGATTTAATACACTAAATCAAATTGATTTTCACAAGCACAAGAACATCTTCTAGTCTCCTGACTATGTTCTAATCATCTCAAACTTCTAGGTTATTACAATCAAGTTTTTAAGGCTGCAACCACTACTGGACAAAGTTACAAATATGATGGATTGAATGTTTTTAGGTAACTTTCACAAGAGGGTGTTACAATGAGAACACTCAGTAAAAACACTATGATTATTTCAGAAGTCTTTTCTCTTTTATGCATACAAGGAATTTTTTCTCAAAAGTTTGACCCATGATCATGTGTATTTGAAATGTTGCTCACACTACTTTATATAGATAAACTTGATACCATTAGAGTTTCTGACTGTTGCACTGAATATTGTTCTATTCTTATACGAAATGTAAGGATCGTACAATTAGTAAGATGTCTTGAATCTTCACATTTATTCTTGTCCTTTCGTAGTTTTGTGACGATTCATCATATCTTGATCATTATGATAGCAAAATCAGAGGATGTATGTATTAGAGTCAAAAGAATCTTTAACTAAGTTCGCCAGAAGCAAACGAATCAATGTAGGTGTTAAGGTGCGTTGATCAAAGTCTTGAGAGGCGTGTTGATTAGAGTCTTGATACAACCATATGGTGGAGAAGTGAAAAAAAAAATGTCTTTTAATCAGATAATCATTATCAGAGCTTTTGTTAGAGAATTTGCAAATCTCAAAAAAATATATTAAAACATAAATTGTTCTCACATATACATCGAAACAACAATTAAGGGTCATCTTAACAACAAAAATAGTGACATAAATACTATAGAGGATGCATGGAAAGCTGTAGTAGCTAAATCTCGAATGATCCAAGTGGATCAAAATGCTGAAGATATGAGGTTTCAAAAAGAGAAATCATTGCTTGAATTCCATGAGAAGCTAGCTCGAAGTACTTAAATTTAAAAATTTATATTACATCATTCTTTTTTTTTTTTAATTTGAAATAAATAGTACTTGATTTAATATGATATACATATCATGGCTTTATCTTATTTTTTATTACTGTCATTTTGAGTTCTATTGAGAAGCAAAGTTTTTCTTTTTACTTTGACAATAAATAGCAAATAATTTGTAATTAGCCCAAAGTTAATGGTTTTGGAATGATGTGTGTGAAAAATTTAAGATGTATAACAAACTTGTAATGAACTTTGTTTTCCTTCTTATTTTCATTATTTGTAATATTACTTCTTTTTGTTATAAGTGAAAAGTTGATGGATTGTGTATATATTTTGTTTTTTAACCTAATAAAAGTGTGTATAGATTATATAATATATCAGCGAGTTTGTTCTTCAAGTTAAGGATTAATGAAGTGTTAAATGATGTTTATGGTTTAACTTGTTTATGGTGTGTTTAACATTTATTTATACAAGCTAATTTAATTATACTTATCTCGTAAGACAAGTTACTATATTTTGAACATATATATTATGTTGAGACAAAATCTCTCTCAAATTTTTTATTGATAACAAAATTGTTTCAAAGATTCTGATTATATGTGTTATTTAATATGTGTTCTATGGTGTATCAAATTCAGAAAACAAGTTCCTCACCTTGTTGAAAATTTTTACTATGTCCTCTACATGAGAGGATAAACAAGTGGAGGATAAAATTATAACCTCTATGACAGAAGATAAACATATTGAATAAATGATGAATTTATGTCAGAAGACAAATAATGATGAATAAGAGGATGAATTTATGTCCTCTATGTCAGAGGATAAACAAAACAAAATATAGGATGAACTTCAATTTTTCATTCAACCTCGTAAATGGAAAAATGAGTAGTACCAAAATACAAAAGGTGATGTTATTTACTAAAAAAGTAAGACCTTACTGTTGTTGGAAAAGGAAAAAGTCAAAAAGCACAAGCACATCATAATTCATGGAAGCTCAATCCTCTTATCCGAGGACTGATTGAAAACTCATCCTCCTAGCTTTTGTCTTACAAGGACATATGGATGGCATATTTTCAATTCCAAATAAACACCATGGACAATTATCCAAAACTCAAACGGATACTTTGTACTTCTCTTTATAATTGAAGAATCATCACATCTATAAATTGAGATGAACTTATCTTCATCAAACACAACAAAATACATACAAAAGAGAAAGATTAAAAGTTGTGAAGAGCTCACTTATCCTCTAACAATACTTTCTACTGTTCTCAACTATATCTTAGAAATCATCCTCTTAGAAAGTTTATTAGAGTGAAAGAGTCATACACTTATACCAATATAAATTTGGGTGGGTCATTTTCTATACTCTTTTCTCTTTATTTTGTCTAACTCATATTTCAGTTCCAAACTTTTATCCTCTAAAATCTATCTTCTATCATCTTACAAAGTATACAATTTTAAAAGAAAAGTACAATATCTCTATTCAACCCCCTCCCCCCCCCTCTAAAGCTAAAAAATAAAAATATTAGAAGATAAAAATAAAGCTAAAAATTTAAATTATTAAAAGTTAAAAGATAAAAATATTACATATATCAAACAATGAAGATAACATAGAAAAACGCTTATGTTATGAGAAACTAGTGTGAGAAAGGAAATAAATTTTTTAAGAGAAATAAGATAATAAAATTAAGTTTTCTATTTCTTTTTTTATATTAAACTAATATAAAAAAATATCCATATAAAGAGGGTGATAAAATAACAAATGTATGATACACAAATATAATAATAATAATAATAAATAAATAAATAAATAAAGAAGCACATATAGAATATTAACACAAGAAACAAATATACATAAATAGTAACATAAGCATTCATACACATACAGGAAAATTAAAATAAATAAATAAATAGTATATGTTTCAAAACAGAGACAAGAAACATAAAAACTATAATTGCAAAACACAAACATATTAAACAACAACAAAAAAGGATAAAGGAAGAAAGAAAGAAAGAAAAAAAGATAAATTTTCTTGTTTATCTTTTAAGGATCAACATTATGAGAGGATGTCCTCAAATAAATCATACTTATGCTTTACAAATAGAATCCAAGTAAATCCTAAATAATCATCAATTATTACAAAATCATATTTCTTTTCTCCAAAACTTGTAGCTTTGATTGAACTGAATATACCATTATGAAGTAATTCAAGAGTTTTTTTTTGTTGAAATTATCTTTTGAAATAAAGAATAATCTTGACTTGTTGTCCGCTCACACATACTTCACAAACTTTTCTCCTTTTTGAAACTAATTTTTTGGAACAACTTTCACTAGATCAAGTTTGGCTGATTTTGCAATATTTTTCATACTTACATGACCAACTCTTTTTAATGTCAAAATCATTTTTCACTTTCAATATAAATAACACATGATTTGGACGACAAATCATTTAAATATAAAACAAAAATATTATTTTTCCTAGATCTAGGAAAATTATTCTTTCACGAGGATGTTTGTTTTACCTCACACGTGTAGAGTTTGAATATAACTTAAAAGCCATCGTGGCAAAGATGACACATGTTGAGAAAGTTATATTTTAAACTTTCTACATATAGAATATCTTCAATTTTAAGAAAATTATTTTCATTAATGATACATGTACCTTTTATTTACTCTTTGTCATGATTTCCAAAGATTACAAATCCTCGATATATTTTTTCAATGAGATGAAGCACTATCTGTCTCAAAGCATATGTCTTGAGTCTCTATTGCCCATGTACCAATGCTTTTTCTTGATTACTAAGAGGACATTTCAACATCACAAGTTAGTAATGATTTCGGTACCCATAGTAATTTTGGTCACTATTGGTTAGTGTTTCTCTTTGTAGAGGTTTTCTACTTATGGAAACATGAAGATTCAAAATTGTCATGCTTTCCACAATAAGAACACATTCTTTTTACAATGAGAAGATTTTTTTTCCACAATGCTTTCTCAACATTTTTCTTGAAGTAGCAATCTTTATAAAGGTATCCAATTTTTTTTGCAATGAGAAGATTTTCTTTTAATCAAAATATTTTGAAGTAAAAATAAATTTTCATTAAGTTTTTGTTTTTGAGAACATTCAAAACCAATCCCAACTTTATTAAATATTTCACCTTGAGATCCCAAAATATTTTTAAAGGTCTTAGTGGATTTTACAAAGTTATTTATATCGTTTTTGAGTTCTTCAACTTTATTTTTGAAGACAATATTTTCTCTTTGAATTTATGGAGGATAAGGATGAGTTTCTACTATCCTCTCGTTCAGAGTTTTTTGCTGCAAATCTTGAATGATTTTAAAATTTTCATCATTCTTAGTTTCGACTATCCTCTCATTTATGATGTGTTTGATTTGTTTGGGATCACATTACAGCTTTCTAAGATAAGATAGTTATATGAAGTTGTATATAACATACTTAATAAAAATGATCCTCATAATCTGGTAAAGGTTGGAAGAGTGTGTGTAGAATGAAGAGAATGACGATAAGCTGAATAACTTAGATATTTTGCTTGTAGATCATTCTCTTGTTGTTTGAAGATTAATACTTCTATACTTATAGTTTCCTTTTGAGCTTCAAACATATGACTTAGCAAAATATAGTGGTCGGAAACTTTGCTAAGTTTCCTTGGACTTGTTTTTATTTGCAAAACTGTCATTCAACCATTATTCTCGTGTTAAGTATGCTGAGAGAATGATTGTTATGGTTTGTCCTTAGATTTGGTTTAAGTAGGAGGATGAAGCTTCTATTTTATTGAGTCTTAGTTGTTGGAAACTTTTCTATGTTTCTTTGGACTTTTCTTAATTTGCAAAACTGTTCTTCAGCCTTTATCCTCGTATTAAGTATGCTAAGAGGATGATTGATATGGTCCCTCGTCATATATGATTTAAATATGAGGATGGAGTTTTTATTTTATTAAGTCTTGATATGATTATTTCTTTTTGCTTTCCCTTTTCCAACCACTTTGACCAGTCTATCCTTCATGTCAAGTACATCGCCTTTTTGTACCCCTTGTACTTTTCTGTGTGTGTCATATTTGTTATAAGGATATCCTCTACGTCTATCGTCATCTTGAAACTATATTCATCCGCTTATGTAACTTATTTTAAGGATGTTCGTGGTGAAATAAAAGTGAATGTCACGAGAATGGGAGTTGAATTGTGACCCTTTATAGATTTAGTTTATGAACTAATATTATCCTCTCAAGTTGTCTTTGGAGTGAGGATGGTTAGATGAAAAATAATCCTCCTCTTATTAAAAATGATCTAAAGAAGAAGAATATGAGTTTGAAATATTTGTGATAAGTGTGTAATGGTGTGAATAAAACAAATATAAAAAGAGTAAAGCTTAAGAAGATTCACACATAGAATTTATACTGGTTCACCTAATATAGGCTTCTCCAATCCTCACAACTTTGTAAGATTTTCACTAGTGCTCAAAAAGTCGTCCTCTAATATGCACCTTTTCAACTATGTATTTTCTTAGCCTCACTAGGCTTACAACATTGTATTTTTACTAGCCTCGACAGGCTTACAAAATAACTCAAGTTTATGATGTGTTTGATTTGTTTGGGATCAAATTAAAACTTTCTTAAGATAAGATAATAATGCGAAGTTGTATATAGCACACTCAATAAAAATGATCATAATGTCTGTTTAAGTTTGGAAGAGTGTGTAGAATAAAAAGAATGATGATAAGCTGAACAACTTATATGTTTTCTTGTAAATGATTCTCTTGATGTTTGAAGATTAATACTTATATGTTTATACTTTCCTTTGGAGCTTCAAACATATGGGTTAGCAAAATATAGTTGTTAGAGACTTTGTTGAGTTTCCTTTGACTTGTTTTTATTTGCAAAACTACCATTTAGCCTTTATCATCGTGTTACGTATGCTCAGAGGATGACAATAGTGGTTCATCCTCGAATCTGGTTAGTATGAGGATGAAGCTTTCATTCTTCTTTATGTGAACGATGATTTTTTCTTTTCCTTTTCCTTTTCCTTTTCCCAACAATTTGAAGTGGCTTGCCTTACAAGTAAAGGACACCACATTTTATACATTTATACTTTCACTGATCATCTGCATCTGTCCTGAGATCTAATTTAAATATGTGGATGGAGTTTTTATTCAATTGGGTCTTGATTGGATTATTTCTTTTTTCTTTCCCTTTTCCAACCACTTTGACCAGTCTACCCTTCATGTCAAGTACATCACCTTTTTGTACCCATTGTACTTTTCTGATTATGTCAAATTTGTTATGAGGATATCCTCTACATCTATCCTCATCTTGAGATTGTATTCATCCTCTAATGTAATTGATTTTAAGGTTGTTCATGGATGATCGTCCTCGGATCTATCTAAGTCTTTGAGAGATGATTGTATGTCTTTCTTTCCAATATGCGGTCACTGGAATTTGGTGTAAACATGTTGACACCTTTTTTACCTTTTAGGTAACCTTCTTGAATATGATTTGTAAAATACATTTTTATTATCCTCTTGATCTATTATGGATGAGAAAGTTCCTTCTTGTTTCCAATACCTTGAAATTTGAACAATGTTGACATAGTGTTTTTGCACTATTCACATAAAATCTCATTTTTATATATGAAAAGATGATTTTTTTTCCGAGTTTTGTAAGAACAGAGGTGCACCTAAGAGGGGGAGGGGGTGAATTAGGTGTTTAGAAATTTTTTTTGTTTTTATAGATTTGGTGATTTATTTTTCTGATTTAAGATAATGTATGAACAAGATAAATGGCAGAAAAATAATGAATACAAAGATATTATCCTGGTTCCCTTTATGACCAATGGTACATCCAGTCCTATTGCACACTACAAGAGATTTTTCCACTATTGTCAGAAAATGTACAAATCCCACCCTAGGATCTCTGCTACAAACTTCTAACAAAACTTTCCATATAGCACACCACTATCTTAGATTAGACTACTTTAAGAAAGTGCTACTTTATTTTACAAACAATGTAATTTGATTTGGAATAAGAATAAGAATGGTTTAATGATATCAGTCCAAGATTATTTCAAGAGTACTTTGAGAACCTTTCTCAATGATATGGAAATGTAATGCAAGTACTTGAAATAAGAAAAAAATAACTTTGAAAATAAATCAGAAATTTGTTCAAAGTTGTTCAAGGTTTGGTAGTAGGATTGTGTGTCCACTAATCTGAAACTATGGGATATTTATACTCCATAGACATCACTTCATATAGGTGGCCATTGTTCCAAGAGTTTTGATGAACAAATGCAATGATCTAGAGCCATTTCATATCTGAAAAATTGCATTATTTCCAGGTGTATTCGAATACAGTATGTATGTATTCGAATACACTTCTTATAATGTTCAGATTTATTCAAAATTTTCATCTTGTATTCGAATACAAAGGTCATGTAGTCGAATAAGTGTATTTTGTTACTGACTTGCAGTTTGTATTCGACTACATCAAGTTGTAGTCGAATACAGATGTGTAGTCTGAGCTACTGACTTAGCACTTGTATTCGACTACAGCACCTCGTAGTCGAATACAGATGTCAAGTTTTTGCTACTGACTTATCATCTGTATTCGAATACAATATGTTGTATTCGAATACGATATTGTTGTTTGTCAAAAACTTCAATTTTAATCATTGTTAATGTAACGAAAAACCTTTTTATGCATATGCAAAGATGAATGGTTCTCATGTACTTTTGAATTATTGCTTGTATTATGTACCTTTACATTTATTTAAACATTTAATATGTTTGATTATAGTTGACACATGCTATTTGGACTTCTTTTTGAGCTTTGTTGCTTTGATCAAATTTCTTGGTCTTTGTCTTCATCAAACACATGCGTTTTACAAGTTTGTCCTTAGGTTATGTTAAAGGCAGAAAAGAAAGTTCTTATCTCCCACATAAAAGTATGTAATTGATGTGATGTCACTTCTACGTTTACTTTTGGTAAACCTTGAATAGTGTGAACAATTTATCAACTTTTGTCATGTTGTACTTTTATGGCAATTACTTTTTCAATAATTGTGAGATAAAAACTTTGATAAATATTTATCCTCAGAACTAAGATTGTGAAGAATATTCATCCTCGGACCTGAGTTTGTCATGAATATTCGTCCTCGAGTTTATCCTCGGATATGAGATTATGAAAAATATTCATCCTTAAATGTATCCTCAAATCTGGATATTTCATCCTTTAATCTTCATATAGACACATCTTGACCCATAATTCTTCTTGACTTCTTCAAAGAGTTTTTATGTATGATTGAGATACAACACATTTCGATGATCATCATCGGCTTGAGGATAATTATATTTATATTTATGAATTAGGCTCTTAAATTCTTTATTATGGTTAAGTATATTACTTGAAATGGTGTGGTAACAAATTACATCATTTGTTGTACGTTCCATATATGTTCAATTCTACAAGTGCAACTATACTTGTATTCTTGTTGATAACTCATCAATGTTGCATTATCTTAAAAGTTATGATGACTTTCTCATTCTCTCATTTAAAGCTTTTATGGTTCAAATGATAGTCAACTTCGAATATCTTCATGAAGCCTAAGATGCTACTAGTGTAATCTTTTGATGTTACGTTGGTTCTTTCATTATTGATTTGATGTAATGCATTTTTTTATGTTAGTAGCTTCAAGTTTAACCACTTATGTTCTTTCAACAAAAAACTCAAATGCTAACATCAATAGATCACCATTTAAAAAACTTATCATTTATTTCATAAGGTTTGTTATCATTAAAAAATATATCAAAAAGGTTTTTACTTCAACACATGGATGATCATCCTCGAATCTATGTAAGTCTTCGAGATATGATTGTATGTCTTTCTTTCCAATATATGACTATTGGAATTTGGTGTAAACATGCTGATACCTTTTGTACTTTTTAGGTAACCTTCTAGAATATGATTTGTAAAATACATTCTTATTATCCTCTTAATCTATTATGGGTGAGAAAGTTCCTTCTTATTTCCAAAACCTTGAAAATCACTATTAATGTACTTGTCTTACTTGAAATACTTTTGTACAAATTCGAACAATGTTGACATAGTGTATTTGTATTGTTCACATAAGACCTCACTTTTATATATGAGAGGATGATTTTTTCGAGATTTCATCCTCATATTATGTTAAGTTCAAGGATGAAGATTTGTATCCCCCACGTAAGAGTACGTGATTGATATGATGTCACTTCTTCTTTTACTTTTCATAAACCTTAAATAGTATATTGTCAACTTGTGTTCTATTATACTTTTATGAAAGTTAATTTTTCAATAATTGTGAGATGAAAATTTTGATAAATATTTATCCACAGATCTGAGATTGTGAAGAATATTCATCCTCAGATTTGTTCTCGAATTTGGATATTTTATCATCTAACTTTCATATAGACACATCTTGACCCATAATTTTTCTTGACTTATTCCAAGCATTATGTGTGATTGAGATGAAAAATATTGTATGATCATTCTCAACATAAGGATAGTCATATTTAATTTTATGAATTAGGCTTCTCAATTCTTTATGATGGCTAAGTACACTACTTGCAATAGTGTGGTAACAAGTTGCA
The DNA here is from genome assembly GCF_000331145.2 of Cicer arietinum. NCBI lineage: Eukaryota > Viridiplantae > Streptophyta > Magnoliopsida > Fabales > Fabaceae > Cicer > Cicer arietinum. The sequence continues at coordinate 49,265,561 of NC_021163.2, read as the reverse complement.
TCCTCTATTGTACGTTCCACATATGTTCAATTTTATATGTGCAACTATACTTGTCTTCGTGTTGATGAACCATCATTGTAGAATTATCTTGAAATCTATTGTGACTTTCTCATCCTTAGTTAAAGCTCTTATGGTTCAAATGATAGTCAATTTCAAATATCTTCATGAAGCTTATGATGCTACTATTGTAATCTTATGATGTTGTTTTCATTGTTGAGTTGATGCAATGCACTTGTTCACGTGAGTGACTTCAAGCTTGTCCACTATGTAATTCTTGTTCTTTCAACAAAAATTCAAGTTCAAACATTAGTAGATTACCATTTAGAAAACTTAACATTTATTTAATAAGATTTGTTGTCAATAAAACACATATTAAAAAGGTTTTCACCTCAACAATCTCCCATTTTTTTATGATGAGAAACCTTTAGAACAAATCCTAGGTTTTCTAGATGGATAAAATAACAAATTAAAGAATGTTCATATATATGCATTTAAACTCCCCAATCAATTGAATTCCCTTTAGATATATGCAAGAGATTAACTGTTAACATTCTTCATTAATCATTTTGATCCTATACTTTGCTTCTACAGTCTCACCCATCTTTTGACATCTATCAAAAAGTGTGAGGGTCACCACTACTTCTTGCATTAGAAACCGAAATCGAAACTAAAAATGGAAGGAGAAACGAAACAAATGAGAGTAGGAGAAGAAGAAACGGTCGTATGTGTTTTAAGGTTCTACTAGTATATGTTTCATATCTTTTTAGTTTGATTCTAATTTTTTTTTTCAATTTGATTTGAATTTTGTTTTGTTGTTATGTGTTTTTCAATAAAGTGTTTTAAAAAACATTCGTAAGGTTTGTTTAGTTGAGAGTTATAATGTCTTTTTCAATAACTTGGCATAATGAAATAATATTAATAATCTACATGGACACGTCGACTTAAACGTCATTAAATTTGGGACAAAAAATTTGACTAAGACCAAAATTAGGGAAAACAATATAGAGGACTAATTCCGTGAGTCAAGTAAAATAGGAGGTCAAACTAAAATTAAGCCTAAAAAATATTGTTTATTTATTTGTCAAAGCATAAGTAGGAACTCTTCAAAGAAAACTAAAATCTTGAACAAACTAATTCTATTAAATGAAAAATATTTAAAATTATTGAAGACACAGATGCTTTGCATTTAAAATTGGATAGTTTTCTAAATATTATCATATTTAAATATACTTTACATGAATTTTGTAATTTGTATTTAGTCAACAAAATTTTACCTTTTTATTTGAACTAAACTAAACTTAGCCTATAATGATTCAATAATAATATGCTTAAATATTTTTCATCATATATTTTTTATATTTATTTTTCGTCTTTTAACATTTGACGTGTCAACCTTGCTCACATTGAAAACCAAAATAGAATAAATACTATTAGCTTTTTGCAGGGGTGGATCCACTCTATATCTAGTAGGGCTCTTGCCCTCACAGAGAAAATCTTTCATATTGTATAGTTAATTATATATTTATTTTTAAAGTTAATTTTGATTTTGTTTATGGCAACTGCAATTATTGAAAGATTTCTCTCTACTATGAATTTTGTGAAAAATAGAATATACAATCATATGGAGGATGGATTCTTGAATGATTTGTTAGTTACATATATATAAAGAATAACATATTTGATAGTGTTGACAATAAAAAAAAGTTATTGATTAGTCAAAAAAATCATTTAATATTTTTAAAATATTAAATCTTATAGAGAACAATTATAATTTATAAAAGTTCTTATGTATTTTGAATTTATTTCTTCATTATAATTATATATTTTATGAAAATTAATAATATTTTTCTTTTATCTAAATATATGTATTACTTTAATATCCTCGTTAGAGGAAATTTATGGACAGCTTGTTTTTTTGTCTTTTCCTTGGAGTAAATACTTTTACCAACTAATAGAAAAATCCATATTGAAAAGTTCATCTTAGAATTATTTTAGGAGTAGAGATATTGCCCACTTAATGAAGAAGAATGGTCCAAATTCTTATTTATTGAGGTTGGAACTAAACTAACTTCCATCGAAAATAGTAAAAATATTTTTTGGAAAATACAAACTTAATAAATATTATAAGAATATTTTTAAAATAACAAAAATTAGGTTTTTGTATAAGTTAAATAAATTTTAAATTTAAAAAAAAAAATTAAATTTAAATTTTAGTGTCAAAAAAAAAAAATCATATTTAGTAGTCCTGATAAGTTTATTATGCTTGAAATTTTAGTCTTTGTTGAAAAAAGTACATATTTAATTGTTCTTTCATTTTATATTTTTTGAATTATATTTAAAATATTATAAAAATTGCATTTCGCAAAAATTTGAAATTTTTTAATTTTCAAACAAATTAAACAAAACAATTTAAATTTTATAACTTCAAAATAAAATTAACGAAAATACAGATCAATAATTGAATTTTAAACTCATCTTTTATGAATTTTTTTTTATGATATTATTAATATACCTAAGTCACTTAATATACATGTTGATGTTTCAATGGAGATTAAAAAATATTAGTATCAGACTAAAAAATACAACTTTTTTATATGAATTAAAAATAAAATTTTATAAAAATTAATTATTTAACTTATTTTATATGTCATTTAAAACAAAGTAAATAGTAAGTTAATTAGATCAATAAATTTTCAGTAAAATATGATTTTAGTTCATGGAAAAAATATAATTTTTATTTCATGTCTGTAATATAAAGACATATGTATCCATAAAAAATATATGATCCGACAAGCATAGTCAGCAATTTTGATTGATGTGGCATTCTTTAATATTTGACGCAACATTTTTGTAGTAAAAAATAATAAATAAATAAATAAATAAAATATTTTATTTCCCTTTCCCTTCATCCAAGTCTAGAATCTTCAAACACGTATCTTCATCAAAACTCATTGCTTCATCTTATTCAACAAAATCGTTCAAACCATGTCCTTCAAAACAAGTCACTATACCTATGTTCTATCTTCACCATTTTTCAACAAAACCCATTGCTTCCCACATCATCTAACACAATAATCTACAACAATGAAGAAATAAAAACTATCATAACAACAAAATACTCAATCCTTTTGAGTTACTCTTAGTTTGGATCTGAGATTAGTGTTAGATCTGAGACTGGTTTTAAATCAAATGGTGAAAATATCAAACACGATCATTTCTGATTTTAGATCTGAGATTGGTGGTTTTGTTTTAATGAAATTTTAGATTTTTGTTGGAGGTCTGGGTTTGGTTAATTTTTGTTCAAAATTTAGAATTTTTTTGGGTTTGAGTTTCTGCACAATGTTGTGGAGGTGATCATTGAAGTGGTGTTTTTTTTTTGCATTTGTATTCTTTTTTTCTATTACATGTTATATTTTTTTTTTATCTTTAAGAGCTCGTGTGAAGACGGATTTAATTTTTTATTTTAATAAATGAATAATTTTTAATTTAAAAAAACAAAATTATATTAATAAAATTAATTTAATAAAAACAAATACATCAAAGTTAATGCGGTTGGACAGATCTGTTAAAATAAATAACATGTTATATTTAACATCTTAATTATATTTTGTTAACAATTTTCGGTTATTTTTAATTTGGATCTGATAAATAAATAATAAGTGACTAAAACATTAACTTAAATTAAATTAAGGGACCACATATTCAATTTAGCCAAAAAAAAAAAGCATAAATTTAAGTAGATGTGTGAGCGTTTAGACAATATTTTTAGTATGACCAGAGATCCAACATAATTTGCACTTTCTTGGTACGTTTTTTTGTCCATTTATGTTCTAATATGTTTTCTCTTTGGGCAATACTTTTTTTATTCTTCGCATTTGAATTTGCAGATTGACACACCTTAACGCATTTATATTCTAACCAATATCATTTGTTTGATATATGTTTGAACGTTTAGTCGTAGACTTTTAATACCATTGTCACTTTGTACACATCAAGTATAAACCTCCAATAATTATATTTTATGTTAGAACATGCTCTTATCACATGTGAATAATGCATATGTATAACTTGATTTTTCTCACACTCGCACCACTTGTGTGTTATTATTTTTATTATTATTTTACTTTTTTTTTTATTTGGAGAGAAAATAGGAGAGTTGCTAATAAAATAGAATTAAATTGTTAATTAATCCACAAAATATGAGGAAGTTGTTAAAATAATATAATATATTATTTATTTTGACATATCTACTCAATCGTATTAACTTTGATTTTGTTAATATAATTTTTATTTATTTATTAAATTAACAATTATTTTTTTAATTAGGCAAAAAATTCATCCGGCAAAAATATGACCTTCAAAAGATTAAAAAAAAAGTATAATATAGATAAAAATAAATAAAAACCTTAAAGAGAAAAGACTGAAATAGAAAAGTGAGATTAGAAGAAGAAACTATACAAAGAAATATGGTTTTAATGATTGTGTGAACAAATCAATCCCTAAAATTAAAAGTGTTAATTAAATTAATCTTTAAATTTTATAAATTATTTGACATTGTAAAATATCAATTCAAGTAGTCTTTGAATAAACTTTTATTGTTAGAGATTATAATGTGATATATTGACTTAATATTTTGTAAGACATATGCCTCCTTGATCATGATTTTGATATAATTTCCAAACATACAATGTATATGCATTATTTAATTGATCTAATGATTTGAATTGAGAAACATTTCAGGCAAATAATCAAACACTACACACTTGGACAAAACTTGGAACTCAAGCAATCAAGCAAAGATGGATGATGTCCTACAAGGCTTGAAGACTGATGTATAAAAGTGTCTAGTGTTAATAGTGTCGATTAGGTAGACTTAATCATAATGATTTCTCATATAGTATTTGCCAATGAAATCATAAAATAAGTTTTAATCAATCAAGTAATAAATCAATTGAGCAATCGATTGTCTAACTCACAGAATAAAGGTTTCACTAAGTTAATCGATTGGGAAATCGATTACTTAAAGGTTTTTATCAAAACCTGTGTTCTGTGTTTAAACAAATCAATTGGACAATCGATTTGCACATCAATTGAGTAATCGATTTTGTGATTCACAGAACCAGGTTCATACTGAGTCAATCGATTGGCAAATCGATTATGAAAATGTTTTTTTATTAGACATGTGTTCTGTGATCAACGAAATCGATTGGACAATCAATTGAAATAAGTTCCTTAAGTTGCAAGCTTTGCACTAATCGATTAGATAATCGATTGATAGATGTTTCTTAAGTTGCAAGCTTTGCATTAATTGATTAGGTAATCAATTGAAAGAATGAATTGGTTAATCATTTATCAGAAACATATTGCATAATCGGTTGGCACATCGATTTTAACTAAATAGCTAAGCTACTTTAACAAGCCAAATCGATTGAAGTAAAATGTCTAAGTTACAGGGAGAATTTAGCCCATTGTCAAATCGATTATGTTAATAAATGAATTGAATGAGTAATCGATTGTTTTGATCTCGTTGTTTGAACAAAACAAGTATAATCGATTAGTCAATCGATTCTGATACAAACTGAGTATTAGTTTATGATAAGTGCATTAAAAGAATCGATTAGGAAATCGATTAGTTCTTATATTTCCAAGATTCAAGAAAAACAAGATACGCGATAATCGATTAGGTAATCGATTAAGCTGGTATCAAACTTTAATGAAATCGATTACGAAATCGATTTATATGTTGTTTTTTCTGAAACTATAAATTGATTCAATCACAATCTTTTAAAAAAATATAACACTTTTTCATAAACACAGAAAACTGAAAACATACACATTGAGAGAAAAATTGTTATATCTCACAAATACTCATTGGCAAACTACCTTGTGTGAGATTTTTTCATTGTGATTGAGTCACTTCTTCTTAGTTTTCTTTTTGTTTCTTTTTGAAAGAACTTTCTGTAATTGTTTTGAGAAATCCAGTAGTGTTACACTGGTGGTTAACTTTTAGGATGCTTGTGTTCATCTAAAAGAAACCTCAGCTTGATCTCGCTAGAGTGAGTTTGATGGATAGGTTATGACGTTGGAAAGTCTGTAAAAAAATTCCTCAAATCATTCTAGTGAAAGGCTGAAATCTGTTATAGATTTCAGGACTGGATGTAGGTTATCAAAGTGATAGCCGAACCAGTATAAAAATCTCCTGGTGCACTATTTCCTCTCTCTCTTTGCTTTTTATATTGATCTTGCATGTGATTGTGAAATTCCGCTTTGAATAAACTGTTTGAATCTTTTACTGTTAAAATAGGAATTAATATTAAACAATTTGGTTTTGATATTAATTCATCACTTAGGAAAGAATTAGATAATCTTGTTGATAATATTGTATAAAATTTCCTAAGGATAGAAGTTATAAAACCAATATATTTGACTCATTTGTATTAATCTAATATCAATGTCATCACAATACAAATTAATTTTTCTATGAAATTTAAATCTTTTATGAATTAATTTGTTAATGTATAATTACTATTACTCACAAATTTATTACTGACAAAATTTTATTTGCAAATCAATCACAAGAAAAATAACATTAATGTGAAAGTAACATAAATAAACTATGTATTCAATTACACTATTATATCAAAATATTTAATAACAAAAATTTACACATAAACTATTTTAATTATTATTTTATTATATCAAAAATATATTTACAAAAATTAAAATTATTTGACGAGCGCTATTACAAATTAAGAGACCCATTTGCATATTGATTACATTGCTAATTTGTCCTTCACGTGATCTACTATGCTTTTGGTTGTGATGTTGTTGGTTGTTGGTTGTTGGGTGTTGGTTGTTGGGTACATATGCTGGCGAATTTTGATCCATAGTGGCAAAACCATATACTATACTTCTTAAATATAAAATACATTAATTAATTTATAAGCAGATGAATTACATGAAGAATTTAGAAATTACAAAAGTACATCATAATATATTAAAAAATGCTAACAATCTAACCCTGTCAACAAATTACAATGGCTCTTTATGTCTTAGTATATTATGATTACTATATTCACAAATATAATTAATGAATAATTTTTAGTAAAGGAAAATAAAATTATTAATTTAAGGCTGCCGAACTAAATAATCTTGTGGGAACTAAAAATCTCTTTGCTACATCATCATTTTTCTATGGATAAATATTAAAAAAAATTATCTCCTATTTTTATATTTATACTCTTACCCTCACATTTTAATAAAAACTCAATTTTATCTTTTTCAAAATAAAAAAGAAAATCGAACTTTATATTTTGAGGTAAACGTTTGTATTTTAGAAAATTTGAAAAATATTTTCCAATACACAAATATGTTCGGAAAAGTTAATTTTTAGATTTTCTATAACTCAAATTGAATTTAGTAGAGTATAAAATAATTTATCTTTTAAAATAAAAATAAAAAAGTAAAATAGATAGTATGCATAAAATAGTGGAGGTAGAAATATAAATGTGGGGTATATGATATAATTTTCTAAATGTTAGCAATGACTTAAAGTGGATGAATTTTAAATGATAGTGGTGAAATTAAAAAATATTTTTTTACACAAACCAAAATCAAGTGTCTTATATTATTGGGACAAAAAATTATTCACCCTAATTAATTCCATTTGCTCCTAAAATTAACTAAAATGCCGACCATTCTATTAATAACATTAGACCAAAGTGATTTGGTGTTCTAGCTCCTAATTAATTTTGAGAATAACCAATAAATGTGAACATTTTATCATTTATTATTTGAAATATTTACTTAAATGTGCATGTTATAAAAATCATCTCATCAAGACTCAAGAAATGAAGGATCGTAGACAACAACGCATTTGCAAATGCTTGCATATGAAAACACAAAAACCTTCGTCAACTTATCCAAAGCATTCTACAACAAGAAGTTGACAAAAGATCATCTCTAGAATCTAGTCGGAGAATCTACTTAGAGTTATAATGCATCATTTGTTCAAAATTGAAGTCAAAACATTTAGTCGATGAAAATTCTCTTTGATGATCCTCTACTCTCAAATCTCACCTGTTTTGACAGATTGACTTTGATAAGAGTGCATCGGATACTTCCAAGATCTACCAAAGCTAGACAAAAGGAAAAATTCAAACTTGAAGTGACAATGTTAGATATTTTAACATTGTCACACTTGTGTATGACTTGCTACCAACTACAACATCATGCCAAATATTTGAGAAAAAATAAGGTCCTTATGAGTAATGACTTTATGGCCTTAGATAGACTATAAAAAAACTTAAAAAGTTTTTAAATTGAATATCAACAATTACAAAGAAAAATTATGTTGTTGAAATTCATTTGAAAATAGCTTCATTATAAAAACTCTCGAATTTATATCATCTCTTCAATAGTGAGTAAAAACCTAGTTAGAGTTTTCTGAACAAACTTGAAGCAAAAAACTTTTGCTTGTAATAGTTGTTAGAACCAAGATGGTTGTTGAGAACAATTCCTTTTTAGTTTTTTTGATAACAAAGGAAGTTTGTGAGAACAATTTAATGTACTAGTGTTCTAAATTAAGTGTACAGAAAAATAGAACAAACAAGTACATTCCAAACCTAGGAACAAATTAGAGGAAACAAGTAAAATCAGATGAAGTTGATAAAATTAGAGGAAGTTGATAAAATTAGAGGAAACATGTAAAATCAGAGGAAACCAATAGAATCATAGAACACAAACTGATAAGAGGAAACAACAAGAATCAAAAGAGACACATTAATAAGAGGATACACCAGAATCAGAGGATACAACAAGAATCAAAGGAAACACACTGTTTAGAGGAAACAACAAGAGTCAAATGAGACACACTAATAGAACAATAAGAGGAAACAAATAAAACACGAAAGTTAGAGGAAACGAAATAAGACAATGAACTACACACACTTTGAATGTGCATCATTCACTAGCAATAAAGTACTCATTATTATGCGCTCAGACTAAAGGCAACATACTTCTCTTTGAAATGGTTATTCATGTTGACTCTGATGATTGCCTCTATTTTTGAAAATTACTTCAACACAAGCATATTATTGATTCTGCCTCTGATATTCACATATTAACATATGACTCTACTTCTGATATTGACACGCTCCAATCTGACTCTGCTTTCGATACTTATACATTGACTCTAACTTTCATGCTTCTAACTCTAACAAAACTCAATGCCTTATACAAAAGTCAACATTTTTGGCAAAAGTAAACATACCTACAAAAAAATAGTGTGTTGAAAAAGTCAACGACTTTGAGGAAGGTCAATGATTTTGGACTTGTGTATGTTATGAAGATGTAACTCTGATATAATCTGGAGGATTCCATATCAAATTTTGATACATGCAAATGTTGCCTCTGATCTTGATATTGGAAAATATTAGACAAAATTCTTAGTCGGTTAGCTACTAATTGCACTGAATGGAAATAATTGGCTAAATATTTTTAATTGGAAGAAACGGTTTGCAAAAAGACTTCACCACTGACAACGATAATAATTTTTGAATCTACAAAAACGGCCAAAATTGAAACACCGATTCATGGGAGTGGCTCACAAGCGACGATCCACAACTAGAACAATACACTAATTCAAAATGGAATGTTCAGAATGATACAAAACTGATTCAAGTGAATATGGCTGGGAAATGCATTCATTGAAGAATGTTTGGAATAATACAATGATTCAAAACTGGAACAAGACAACAATTCAATGAAAGAATGGATAGTTCCAAATCTACAACTTTAAAAGGAACTATTCACATGGAAAAACATATACCAACTAGACAAATCAAAAAGACCAACATGACCATAATTTCATACATAACTTACATCGAATTAAACAAATCTGGATGCAGAACTTTTACCAAACTTGATTTGGCACAAAACAATTGAACAATTCCTTCACACGGTGAAGTTTGATCAAGAACATATTGAGTCAACAATACTTCGATCAACAAAAGAACATACAACAAACTTTGATCAATATCAAATTGAATAACAACAATTGATCAACAATCTTAGACAACCAATTCTGGACAAAATTGACAACAACATCAAATACTTTGAAGAAATTGTAGACTTGGAACTTTGAATCAAATTAAAGAACTTTGACTCAAAAAACAAGGTTGATCCAAATATTGAACATCAAAACATATTGATCAACATCAAATACTTAGAACAAATTCAAACATAATTCTTCTTTTTCTTCTTGCAACCCCAAACTTAGAACTTTACCAACATGGGATGTTTTCTTTTTTTTTCTACCTAACACAAAGTAAGGTGATTTAATTAAAGTCAAGTCTTTGGCTGATAATGTGACTAGTAACTGAAATAAAAGGGCAAGGCTTAAAGGGGCTACGAAAAGATAAAGAAATTATAAGGTAGTTAGAAATGCTCAAACAACCAAATAAAATGTCTTAGTGTATGCATAAATTACAAGTGACACAAGTCAAAATTAGTGCAAGTTCTGAAGGGATAACACATGTTTGGATAATCACACAACAAGGAATTAACGTGTTTAGGCTCAAAAGCTCACATCTAGGATAATAAGAAAGCGTATGAACTGTCAAAATAATGCCAAACATGCCACTGCAAATGTTATTTATTTATATTTTAGAAAATGACAAGTGAGACTTTGACAACCAATGAGTAATCAACAATGCATGCATTACCGAAACTCGTCGAATTGAGCAATGATATGAGCAAATAAATATAGTTTAAATTTCAAAATCTCAAACATAAAACTTAAGACCAAATGCAAGTTGTTATCAATTCTTCCTCACAGTGCACTTGAAAAGAAATAAATTCAAATAACAAAAATAAGATTGCAAAAATAAAAGTTACATCTACCTGTGGGTTGTCTCCCACGAAGCGCTTCTTTAAAGTCATTAGCTTGACACCTCAACTATTGTCAAGGTGACATATATGACATGAAGAGCACATCACCCTTCTTATTCTTTTTGTTTGGTAGAAATTCCATGAACTTGATAAATAAATGATGTTGCTTCCAAGTCCTTTTCAATTGGACATTGATGAACAATGCATAGATTGAAACTCGAACTTCATCAATCTCTTCTTTTTTCTTCTCATCGTTCGTCTTTTCCTCTTGCTTATCTTCTTCTACCACAACAATGAAATCATCTTCAACTTCTCCTCCATCTTCTCAAACTTAGCCACTTGCTCAAATAACCTCTCACATTTACTTTCAAATCTTTCAATTGAAACCATGTTACTCTTCATGAATTCAACCAAAACGTATGTAATGTGAAAGTCTTTGTCATCTGATTCTTTGGATAGAATTTTAGGAGGTAGAATTTGTTCCCAATTGATCTTTTTAATATAACACTCGCCATCTTCTACTTCTTTGACCAAATTTTTTTCATATTCTAATAGTGCGACATAGTCATCAAAACAAGTTCAATTCCTATGTCATTCTCCACAAAAGTCACGCCTAAGAGGTCGCATCTGAGGGATATCTTTTAAAAATGTATCTCTCAAGATTTGTCCCTCAATTATGGGTAATATAACATATATAAGACAAGTATCACCCTGTTCCTATAATTTTAGTAGAATATCATCATTACAATCTTCTATGCTCTACAACGAATAGTTATCTCAAACAAAGAAGAGATAAACCATTAGCACACGACATTAGCAAGCTCAACAAATAAAACTAAAAGATAAAAGAAATACCATTTTTTTTTTAAATTAAAAATAAAATAAATAAAAAAATTTATTGCAGTGCAAAAAATATTCAATTAAGTAAATAAATTATAATTCAATAGTTATATGGCAATACCCGGAAATGGCGCCAAGCTTCATAGCGTTTCAGCAAGTGTATTGAATCGTTGCAAGTAATAATTAAAATGGTAGTACCGATTGTCGAACTCAAATATTGAGCTTTACTATTGAATCATATTTAATTACGAAAATTGAACAAAACATTTCCGAATTGATTGAAATAATTTTTAAAATTAACAACGGTAATAAAATTGATCCTTTATACTAAGAAAAATGTCAGGGATGAGTTTCACTTCGAATCCAACCTTAGTGTTTAATTTGGTCCTAGTTACTGAATTCCTTTATTAAATTATCACCGAATTCTCTTTATTATTTTTATCCTTATGTCTTAGTGAGAGAACCTTTAATTCCAAAGTAACCTATAATTCCTTAGTGGATTTAAGATTAGAATTAAGCCTTAGCGAACAAGAACTCTCTTGTTAAACTATTGCCTTTGCAACTAGTTTAATTGGTTTCATGACCTGCATTTATCCCTATACTACAAATTCATGAATTTATCATCTCAAGCCTTACCGATTGTCGAACTCAAATATTGAGCTTTACTATTGAATCATATTTAATTACGAAAATTGAACAAAACATTTCCGAATTGATTGAAATAATTTTTAAAATTAACAACGGTAATAAAATTGATCCTTTATACTAAGAAAAATGTCAGGGATGAGTTTCACTTCGAATCCAACCTTAGTGTTTAATTTGGTCCTAGTTACTGAATTCCTTTATTAAATTATCACCGAATTCTCTTTATTATTTTTATCCTAATGTCTTAGTGAGAGAACCTTTAATTCCAAAGTAACCCATAATTCCTTAGTGGATTTAAGATTAGAATTAAGCCTTAGAGAACAAGAACTCTCTTGTTAAACTATTGCCTTTGCAACTAGTTTAATTGGTTTCATGACCTGCATTTATCCCTATACTACAAATTCATGAATTTATCATCTCAAGCATTTGTTAAGTCCACTTCTGTTTCAAAATACGAATCATATATCATTTTAATGTTGATCAATCAATAAAAAGCATTAAGCACATAGATGAGAAAAATAATTCAATAAACTAATTCATATACCTAGAAATCAAATTAGAAAAATAAAGGTTTCATCTTGTTAAACTCAATCGTAACAAATATGTTTAGTTATTCATGACAGAGGTAAAAGAGATAAATATTAGAGAAGAATTACAAGAAAGATTCATGAATGATTCTTGATAAAACTGCTCTAATGGTGTTAGAAACGGTCGTCTTTGAGTTTCTCTGCTAGGGCACAAGTCTCCCAACTTCCCAATAGTCAAAAAGATACATAGAAAGTGAAAAAAAAAAAAAAAGAATTTTAATGTATGTTGTCGCGTGCCATGCGCCCCAGGCGCAGCCGTTGCGCTTCAAGCGCGAATCGACATAGTCTTCAGCATGCACAACTTATTCGGTTTGACGTTTTCTGCATGTGTCTTCTCTTTTTGAGTCTGAATTTGGTTCCTATGTGTGCATAAAAGTTGTAGCTATGGATCTTGGCTTTCATTTGCACTTGGTCGAACTTCAATTGGATATCTACAACTTCAAATATGGCTGAAATACTCCACATAGATCATGTTGATTTCTCAACAAAATTCAACATTACATTAAAACAAAGAAACAACGCAAAACTACGAAAAATCTCTACTTAATCAAGAAAATAAGAACATAAACATTTCATTATATCAAAGAACTAAAATTAACAAAATATATCAAATAACTCCTTAAATTAACTAATGATTAAAGATAAGTAAACTAAAAACAATGAAAAATGTGCATATGATGAAGAGTCATCAACATTCTTTATTATACCATACAAACGAAATATGTCATATATGCTTTGAATGATTCAACATAGATGCTAGCACTATTTCTAGATTTTCTTTAGACCAATATGAGAAAGACAACGCATACCTTGACATTCCAAAGGCGGCCCACAATTTTGAAGAGAACATTTTTATTGTTTTCCCACTTGTAAAGCACCAAAAGACAAAACCAAGTACAAGTAAGAGTCATAAGTTTTCTCTTTTCCTATGTTTCTATATTAATTGACTTAGAGGTGGTACAAGCTGAAGATTTCACACCAATAGTGTTCTCTTCACAAAAAGCAAAAGAACATTTTGCTAATGAAGAAACCGTTCTTACTAATTTGCACTAAGAATGAAGACAACTCATCAAAGGGGTTGGTTTTTGCATTGATTCATGTGCCCATCAAGTTTATATTCCTACATAAATTTGAATTCTTCCTCATCTATAAATAGGAATGGTTGTTGCACTTGAAGAACAAGATTCAGAGCTACAACATCATCATGTACTTATTTTATTCTCACAATTTTTTCAGAAGGCTTATTTTTATTTTTATAATACACACTTCATTTTTTGTACTTCTAGCTCGAGATACATAATTATGAGTGTGCTGATTTAGTTTTGTTAGAACCAAGTTGGTTTGAAGAACTGTAATCCTTGTTCTGATGATAAAATAATCATTTTATGGAAACAATTTAAAGCACTAAAGTTCTGATTAAATGTGCAGTTCCCAAATCAAGTAGATTTTGCATGATCTTACGTTGCATCCTCTAAATATTGGACTAAGATAAAAGAACACCAAGGCTCCACTTATAATTCCTTATTTTAAGTTTGGTGAACGCGCTTTGAAACGCGCCCCTGGAAATTCTGGAAAATACAAGCAATGCTCTGATTCGTCGGCTTTTGATGACTACAACAAGCATCTGATCGTCTGCATATGATTACCTTGACAAGCAAGTGATTGTCTACCTCTGATAATCGCATCCAACATTTATCTCTGGTTAATAATGTATGCTCTGATGAAAGTCAATGCTCCAAAGAAGAAATTTTTTTTGCACTTCCTCTAATAACACCCCGAATCCATTATTTGTCTAAAGGTCTATAGAACATGTTCTGATAATCGCATCCAACATTTATCTCTGGTTAATATTTGTATTCTTGCCAAGTGAAGGCAATGGTTCCTTAACATGCATACTCAACGTTGTTGTTAAGAAGTTAATATAAGTTGACTGAAAAATAGAGAGATACCCTATGTTGAGACAAAATCTCAATTTAATATTTTGATGAAAACAAACAAAAAGTTAATTAAGAATGTTAATTATGGTTCTAAATGTTAAGTTAATTTAACTTGTACTTTTAAGTGTATTAATTTAAAGATAGGATTTAAATAAAGCAAAGAAATCAACATAAAAAAGCAAGAAACTGAACAAATAAGAATTGAGAACATTCTTAACAAAATCTGGAAAAAGAAGAATGTTCTCCAGTTTCAAGAATGGTCATCACATCTCCAAAATCAATCAATCTCCACTAGTTAAAAGAAGTTTTAGTCTCTAGATTTTACATCTATATCATCAGCACTTGGCAAGGAACAAACTTAGATGATAAAATTCAAAGAAACTACTCGAATCAAAAAGAGAGAAGATCACGAATTAGAAGGACCAAATAGATATGAATCTTCTCCAGCTTGACTGTCAAGAACGAAAAACATTCTTGACAACAATCTAATCATTCTCCAGAATGTTAACATTAATCTCCAGTATACTATCATCATTCTCCAGCATGTTACACATCAATCTCCAGAATGATAACATCAATCTGCAGAAAGTTCTCATCCGTCTCAAAAATGATCAAATCAGTCTCCAGAATGATCAGACCAGTCTCCAGAATGATCATCAGTCTCCAGAATTTTCACCATCATTCTCCAGCAAATTGTCATCATTCTCCAAACTATTTTGGTATAATCAAATCTCCAAATCGAAGTAATATCATGAACAAATTATCTAAGGTATAAAGAATCATTAAATACAAAATAAATATGATCAAGAACGAAGAAAAACGTTCAGTCAAAAAAATTTCATAAAGTGTTCAAAGGTTGGAATTTGTTTATTCATATAAATTGGTCTTTGGTCAAAATTGACAGAGCACTACCTACAGCTCTTTTGATCATTATTAAATGCTCTAAAACACCTATAAAAGGAAGGCCAAGCTCAAGGAAAAATCAGAGCTTCAAGTACTAAGAAAATTCAATACTCATTTCAATTGTACTTGAATTTCTCTCATTCACATACATTCAATAAGTTCTCATTTTTCCCATTTGATTCTTAGAATCATTCTTGTGTACTTTTCTGTTAAATAATCAAATCTCAAACAAGTGTTGAGCCTTCTCAAATTCTAACGAAACAATCTCATCAGTATTGTAAAACTCGAACTATAAGAGTTTAGTATAGTTTGGTTACATTGTAAGAAATCCTATCAAGGTTGATAGGTGACCAGATTGAACTCTTTCATGGGTGGAAATGTTTTAACTTGTAACATATCAAGGTTGATATGAGATAGGTGCTGTAAAACCAAGAATGTTCTTTGTTTTGAACACTTAATGAAAAATCTCACAGTTGTGAGGACTGGACCTAACCCGAGTTGGGTGAATCAGGATATATCCTTGTGTGGTATCTCTTCCCTTATCTATTTACTTTTAGTTTGATTGATTATCAAGTTAAATACATAAACTGAATTACTTATTTTTAACTAACCAATAACATTCTCAGTTTTCTGGTTAAAACCAAGAACGTTCTTCGTTTTCTGTTTTCACAACCAAGATCAATCTTGAGTTATTTTCTTAAGCTTTTAACATGAATTTTTAAAGGGGTGAATTTATAATTCAAATTCCTCTTTCTTGTAAATTAACATTACTACTTCAGTTGGTATCAGAGCTCGATCTGTAAAGTTGAACACCTAACAAGTGTTAGAGAAAAAGATCTAGAAGAAAAATGTCAAAAGATATGTACATTGCTAAAGGAAGGTCATCATACAGACCACCTTACTTTGATGGCACATATTACTATTTCTAGAAAAAGGAAAATGCACTTGTTTCTGAAATCTCAAGATATAGGAATATGGCGCATCATTACAGAATGAGATTTCATACCAAGAATCGACCAAAATCATTCAACCTCTGCTGAAAAGAAAGAAGTAGAAGAAAAATCTAAGGTACTTCTAAACTCAAAAGCTCATTTATTTTTATCTTGTGCTTTAAGTAGGGAAGAAAGCGAAATAGTTGATGAATGGAAAACTGCTAAAGAAGTATGAGACACACTACAAACTCATCACGAAGGAACAAGCCATGTGTAAGAAACAAGGATTAATATAGGCATAAGAAAGTTTTAACTCTTTGAAATGAATGAAGGAGAAACCATTGATGAGATGTACTCAAGATTCACAACCATTGTAAATGAAATCCGCTCCTTAGGAAAAGCATACTCAGTACAAGATAGAGTCAGAAAGATCATGAGATGTCTTCCAATAATATGGAGACCAATGGTGACATTCATAAGCCAGGCCAAGAACCTTGATGCACTCAGACTGGAGGAACTGATTGGAACATTACGAGCACATGTAGTGCTGCTACAAGAAGACATACCAATCAAAAAGGACAAAGCAATAGCTTTGAAAACATATCAAGAAAGTCCAAATGAGGATTCAGAAGAAATCAAACAAAAAGATGTTGTTGAAGAAATAGTTTGTCTTACAAAAAAGATATAGAGAATGTTGAGAAAAAAGGGATCATATCAAAAAGGGATTTTCAAATCAAAAGGAAAACTTCAAAACAGAAGTAGACAAAATCCAAATCACATGTTTTGGATGCAATAAACAAGGACATTATAAAACTGAATGTCCCTTGAACAAAAGAGCACCAGAGAAGTTCCCTTTCAAGAAAAAATCCATGATGGTGACCTGGGATGATTATGATGACTTAGAAATAGAGGAACCTGAAGAAGCAACTTATGCTTAATGGCAGATACTTAAGACAATGAGGTAATAAATTATGAACCATGTCTTTTATGTGAACAAATTGAAAAAGATTTTGATAGCTTACTTAATGATTCAAATCTGCTTGTTAAAAAATGTAGCTCTTTAAAGGATAAAGTTTTAAAAGATAAAAAGGAAAAAGAGAAAGCTCAGGTTATGATTGATGAAATAAAAAAAAAAAAACATCATTCATAACATGTAGGAATCTCATTTTAAGGAAAATAATGAATCTGAAAATCAAGAACGTTTTTCAACGAAAAGGGAGAATGTTCTCCTTAAAACTGAAAATAAACTTCTTAAACCTACTTAAACCTTTCAAAACATCATGGGATCTCAAGTGAGAATATTTGATAAAGCTGGTTTTGGTTTTGATAAAACTCAAAAAATGAAAATATATGAAAACTTTTTTGTTTCGCTAAGAAAAGAGGATAAATGCAAAACCAAATACTCATATTGTAAGAAACTTGGACATCTAGAATTTGCTTGATACTTTAAGAAAAGAGATGAAAAGATTAAAAGCAAAAGGTTTTTTAAAAGGGAAGATCGATCTGCAAATAAAGTTGAACCAATTTTGAAAAATCTGTAGAAAGGAGAATGTTCTCCAGGTTGTTCTCAAAATGGAGAATGTTTTGGAACAAAAGCAGAACTTTCTCCAGAAAGTCTGAAAAAAGGAGAACGATCTGGAACTTCTTCAAAATCAAGATTAAAACCCCTTAAAACCCATATTTTGAAATCAATTCCAAGATCAACAATAAAATGCTCATACTGTCTCAAAATTGGTCATCAAGAATCAACTTGCTATTTTAAAAAGATATCAAGTTTTAAAAAATCTTCTAAAAGAAGATATACTAACCATCAAGGATCCAAACAAATATGGGTACCAAAGTCATTAATAACTTATGATGTAGAAGCACCATCCAACAATCAAGAAAGACATTGATACATGGATAAGGCATGCTCAATACACAAGAATTGAAAAGTATGACGCCTCCTCTCATTACAAAAATTTGGAGTATCTATAACCTTTAGAAACATTAAAGCAAAGGAGATGAATAAGAAGAATATTCTGGACAGCAGCAACATAATGTTTCCCAAGAAATCGAGATTGATAAACAATCTTCGTTTCATTCTCCTCATAAAAATTGAAGAATGATAAGTGATCACCATCAACATCAAATCAATGGTGAAGAATAGTTACAATGTTATATTTGGTACCAAAGTTGCTACTACTGGAGTCTTGCTGAAAGTCATCCATCAGATCAAAGGAATAATAATAGGTATGAATGGTGGTCCTTTAGAAGAAGCACATATTCACATTATACTCTTGTATAATTCAAGTGCTTTTTTGGATCTTATCAAGGTATATCCTGATTACTTATTAATTCTTTCAAGGAACTCAAATAATTTTCTACAGATTCTCCTTTTTATATCCTTAAAAACATTTTTTTATGTTAACAATTATGTTTGATCGTTTCAAAAAATTAGTTTTGAAAAATATAAACTTTATTATCATAAGAATGTTTTGTAAAGAGAAAAATTATATTTGACATGTTGTCAAATTCATCTTATTTTTGCTTCCCTATATGCGCTCACTCTCTCTAGTTTTAAAAATGAAAAGTTGATCTATTTTGTACTGTTAAGCATGATCTTGTTCACATTCATCTTATCTTACTTGTGTTTTGGAATTTTGGATGATATCAATTTCAAAATATTAAGGGGGAATTTTTTAGAAAATGTTATTTTTCTTAAAATTGGAGTCTACTCATTGTTTTTTATGTGTAGTATACATTTGCTTTGTATTCCCCAACCTTTTTCTGTTTACAAAGAGAGGTAATTATTTTAGATTTTATGTTGGTTCAAAAATCTGAAGCATATTCTGAGGTGGAGCTTTTAAGCTCTCTATGATTAAAATTAGAATATAAATTAACATGTTTGTCATCATTAAAAAGGGGGAGATTGTTGAGACAAAATGGCAATTTAATATTTTGATAACAAACAAAAAGTTAATTAAGAATGTTAATTATGATTCTTAAATGTTATATTAATTTAAGTTGTGCTTTTGAGTGTATTAATTTAAAGATATGATTTAAACAAAGCAAAGAAATCAACATAAAAGGCAAGAAACTGAATAGATAAGAGTGGAGAATATTCTTAACAAAATCTGGAAAACGAAGAATGTTCTCCAGTTTCAAGAATGATCATCACAACTCCAAAATCAATAAATCTCCACTAGTTAAAAGAAGTTTTAGCCTCTGGATTTTACATCTATATCATCAACACTTGACAAATAACAAACTAAGATGATCAGATTCAAAGAAACTACTCGAATCACAAAGAGAGAAGATCACAAATTAGCAAGAACAAATAGATCTGAACCTTCTCCAGCTTGACTGTCAAGAGCGAAGAACATTCTTGACAACATTCTAATCATTCTCCAACATGTTAAACGTCAATCTCCAGAATGATAACATCAATCTGCAGAAAGTTCTCATCAGTCTCTAGAATGATCATCAATCTCCAAAATGATCAGATCAGTCTCCAGAATGATCAGATCAGTCTCTAGAATGATTATACCAGTATCTAGAATGATCAGACCAGTCTCTAGAATTTTAAACATCATTCTCCAGCAGATTGTCATCATTCTCCAAACTGTTTTGGCAGAATCAAATCTCTAGATCGAAGCAATAACATCAACAAATGTATATGAGGTATAAAGGATCATTAAACACAAAAGAAATCTGATCAAGAACGAATAAAAACGCTCAATCAAAACTGACAGAGCATTACCAACAACTCTTTATTAAATGCTCTAAAACACCTATAAAAGGAAGGCGAAACTCAAGGAAAAATCAAAGCTTCAAGTACTAAGAAAATTCATTACTCATTTCAATCATACTTGAATTTCTCTCACTCACATACATTGAATCAGTTCTGATTTTCCCATTCGATTCTTAGAATCATTCTCGTGTATTTTTATGTCAAAGAATCATAATTCAAACAAGTGTTGAGCCATCTCAAATTCTAACACAACAATCTCATTAGTATTGTAAAACTCGAACTATAATAGTTTAGTATAGTTTTGATAAATTGTAAGAAATCCTATCAAGGTTTATAAGTGACCTGATTGAACTCCTTTCTGGGTGGAAAGGTTTTAACTTTGAAAGATATCAAGGTTGATCTGAGCTAGGTGTTGTAAAACCAAGAAAGTTCTTTGTGTTGAACACTTAGTAGAAAATCTCACAGTTGTGAGGACTGGACGTAGCCCGAGTTGAGTGAATTAAGATATATCCTTGTGTGGTATCTCTTCCCTTATCTATTTACTTTCAGTTTGATTGATTATCAAATTAAATACATAAACTGAATTACTGATTTTTAACTAACCAAGAACATTCTCCGTTTTTTGGCTAAAACCAAGACCGTTCTCCGTTTTCTGTTTTCACTACCAAGATCAATCTTGAAATATTTTCTTAAGCTTTTAACATGAATTTTTAAAATGATTAATTTACAATTCAAACCCCCCTTTCTTATAAATTGACATTGCTATTTCACTCTCAAGTGTATTCAATGATTGAATAATGGAATATTCTTCTAAGATTAGAAGGGATTGAATATTGCTATTAAGTTAATAATGAATCATGATAGACCGTCGTGTGAGTCTCTCTATACTCTTATCTCATTGTTGCTTTTTAATATTTAATCTAGTACATAACTAACAGGTAGAAATCACTTGAACATTGTCAACAAATTTTCTAACAAATCTTTTAAACAATTTAAAAGTCGATCACAACATCATTCAAAAGACTTTTAGAAATAAGTTTTTCAAAAAGAGTTCAACCAAAATATCTACTTGTGATTTATGTAAATTAATTATTTGATATTGCAAACTTTTTTACTTCCACATGATTGTGAAACATGTGCCCTTTTGTCTTAATTGAATATGAGATATAATTGTGTCATCATCATTTATGTTTTATTAGTAGTTTTTGGATCTTAGAGTAGTTGTTCAATAACTCATTGTCTCGATATTTTTTTTTCTTTCTTTTTTTGATTCAAGAAAGTTTAAATGTGTTGGATTTTGGAGGTTCATCAAAGTCACGACAAACCATAAAGCTTAAAAACACTGACATAAATACTTACAAATCACTCATAAAAGAGATTTTAACATCGATATTAAAAATTAAACCCATAACCTTGTGAGGCGTGTCTAAATATTTCATACTAGTATTTGTGTCACGTGACTACATTTTTTGAAATCTCACTTCATCGAGAGGTCAAAAACATAAATTCCTACTGTATAAGAAGAGAGACTATTTTATACATTACTCTTGTTCTTCACGTGTTTCATTATTATCTCAAATAATGGATTTATAATTATCTAAATAGAGATAATATTTAATGTAACATCCCAATTTGTTTAAAGCACTATATAGTGTTGGTTGTCTGAGTTATGCTCTATGTTAGCCACACGAAGTTATTTTAATCTATTAAGTGTAACTTATCCAAGTTTGTTGTTTTGGAATACAAATTAATTGATTAAGGGTTCGAGTTCGTTTGATAAATTATTATATTCTATCTTAATTTAGTGTTTGATAAAATAACATAATTTGATAAGTTAATTTAGAAGTCTATCTTATCATGTCTCTATAATTGAAATTTATATCCTGAATATGAGTTGGATTAGAAACCAACATAATATAATAAGAACAATAATTTACTCATTATAGTTATAAAATACAATTTAAAATATATAAACAATTTATAAAATATAATATAAAATATAAATCTAATCAAATATAAATATAAATATAAAAGTAATTAGTAGAATTTGATATTAAACTTAAAATTGAAATATTAATAATTAATTTAAAAAATATTTATGATTTTATCACAAAGGTAGTTTTGTCTTTTTATATAATTTAATAAATTAGTATTCAAAATTATGAAAATATGAAAATTAATTGAAAAATTAAAATAAATATAATTTGTTTAGAAGGGTATTTTTGACATTTATATATAATATATATCATATCTTTATTTATATTCTAACAAAAAAAAAAATAGAATTATTTTTTTTCTCAGTGTTAAAAAAAATTTGTTTATCTAGTAGTGTTAATGAACAGTTTTAAAATTAAAATTATTTTTTTATACATTTAATTTTTTGTTAATTTATAATATTTAAAATATAATAAGTTAATTTAAAAAAAATTAAGATGTAATTGTTTACAATAGTGATTTTGTTATTTAAATAAAATATATATTATATCCTATTATAATGAGATGTGTATTAAATACATTACAAAATAAAATGTTGTTATCGTGTTGGTTGTTGAGTATTATGTGTATCAAATACATGATATGAATCATGTGATAATGTTTATTTTAGGCTAAATTACATTCGTGGTCCTTTAACTTAATTTCAAGTAACGTTTTAGTCCCTTATCTTTTTTTTTTTCTCCCGATTTAGTCCTTTATTCCTAATAATATCAAATAAAGTATGAAAATATGAGTTTATTTGAAGATTTACGTTACGAATTTGATGAAATTTGTATTATATTGAAGAATATAATTAATTTTATGAGTTTTGATTGAATTTTTTTTGAATTTTTGTTTAAAAAAGGATAACGTTGTTGAAATTTTAAAACATGAAATATCAAATTGTCATTTAAAATTAAAATAAAGGACTAAGTCGGAAAAAAAAAAGATAAAAAGACTAAAACGTTACCTGAAATTACGTTAAGGGACCACAAATGTAATTTAGCCTTTATTTTATTAGTATTATTGCATATCGTTATCCAACTTTATATCCGATAATGTCTCTATCTTATTTTGCACACCTAACGGACTTGTGTTAGTATATAATTGATTAACTCATGTCCAAAAAATATAATCGGTTAATAGTTGATCTTCCTTTGATTAAAATTATTTTTTTGACAGATTCATTCTTTTATAAGTGACCTTAAAACATGAAATACTTTAAATTACCTTCCTTATTTTTATTTTGAAACCTATCTCTTTCTTGAAAGATTTTATTCCCCTTTTGGACATCTTCCTTGTAAATTGATCCAAGTCTTAAACCTAAATTTATTTTCCTCTGTATATATGCCATTTCCCAATTACTAAACATTTATTTTTTCCTTAAAATATATTCATAACTAATACTACTAATTCTCTAATTGATATTATTAATTTATTTTGTAACTTCAAAGTTGCCGGTGATTAATAATACTATTTTTTACCTTAAATCAATAACAACTATAAGAAAATTTAAGAACATTTATACATAAAAATAGACACATTAAATATATTATCTATTTCTTTAGTATAATATTATATATTTTTCTCAATATATGAGAAAATAATAATAATGCATGCTATTAAACTAAATTGCATCATGCATGTTACTTATCGATAAACTACCTAAATAATAACTACCTCAGTCTATTATTACAAGTATTTGTCATTTTTACATAGGGACGAAATCACTTAACACAGTAATGTCAAAGTTTTTTTAGACACTAAAATTTCATCAATTACATTTGTTTATTTCAAAAATTTAAAATAATTGTTAAAATATTATCATATACAAATGATAGAAATTGATCAGACGATTATGTATTTTTATTTTTTAATTTTATCAGTTTGTGTATATAAAGTAAATTTAATAAAGATTGTCCAAAAAGACAATTTAAAATAAAGTATTATATTTTTTAAGGTAATTAATTTTATCTTTAATATAAATTAAATAATAATTTTTTTACTCGATAAAATTGAATAATATAAGTTATGTACCGTTTTTGTTACAAAATATATAAGTTATATATTAGATGTTAAATATTATATAATTTAAATATCCAAAAAGTACTATCAGTTATAATATTTCAAAAAATGAGAACAAGTTATTATTTATTTTTATATATTATTAGACATTATAGCGATTAATAAAATAATTAATGACTTGAGAAGTTGAAGTGATAAAGAGATTATAAATTTAATTTCTTCTAATAAAATTCACAACTACTTAATAATATTGACTACTTCTATAAATAAAATACTATTAGGCACTATATATATTATTTAAACTTCCACAAATATTTGATGACTTAAAAATGAGAAAAGTTATATAGTTTAGATTTTAATTTATATGTTTTAATAATATAAAATGTTTTACAGTTGATATAAATTATGTCTTATATCATGTCAGTAATTTTATAAATAATTATAACAAAATTAAACATTATTAACTATTTAACATTTTTTCTTTCTTGTAATGTAAACTGCCTTAAACGGAATTTAAAAAAAAAAAAAAAACTTTGGCTTAAACGCAATGAAGGAGTGTCGTTTAACATCGTCATAGCGTGGCAACACCATCTCCACATCAATAAATTAACTAGTCCACACACACAACACACAACACAACCTCACTCTCACAAAAACACTCTTCTTCATTTCCATTTCAATATTCTCTTTTCGATTCATTTCATTTCTTAAGAAATGGCCAAAGATCCAGTTCGTGTTCTCGTCACTGGTGCTGCAGGTATATTCCTTTCATCCCTGTAATCTCTCACCTACACTCTTGACTCTACTGTTTCATTTGCTTTGTTTTCATCGTCAATGCTTTGATCTTACTGTTTTTGTTTTTTTTTTACGCGAGATCTATGATCTTACTATGTTTTTCTGATGATTTTAAATAATTGGTCTGTTTCAAAATGCTAAATTTGTTTTGTTTGGATCTTGATCTGCTAATGGGTTCAGATCCGATCCTTTGATGAGTGATGAATGATGATCGAGGATGATGTTTTGTGCTTGTTTATATGATGTTAATATTTGATCGAACCGGATTGAACCATAATAAAACCAGTTGAACAGATTGAACTGCGTTTCCGACTGATTATTTTTTTATTTTTTATTTTTTACTTTTTAACACTTTTTTAATTATAATTTATTTAAATATCTTGCATTGGTTGAACTGATTGAACCATGACTCTAATGTGTCACTGGTTTAATCTTCGATCCGTTTTTAAAACGTTGGTGTATGCTACTTCCCGTGAATTTGTGATGTAGCCGCAGCATGTGAATGTATAAGAAATTTTCATGTCAAAATTTTGGTGTACTGATTGAATGTTCTGTGAATTGCAGGGCAGATTGGATATGCTCTTGTCCCAATGATTGCTAGGGGAGTGATGTTGGGTCCTGATCAACCTGTGATCCTTCACATGCTTGATATTCCACCAGCAGCTGAGTCGTTGAATGGTGTTAAAATGGAGTTGGTGGATGCTGCTTTTCCTCTTCTTAAAGGTTTGAATAACTTACCCTCCTCGTTACATGTTTAATAAACACAATGGGTTGAAATTAGGCTTGATATGGATTTGTTTAAGTTGCTTGTATCACTATGTAACACCAACACAACACAACACGACACCGACTAATGTGGTTACGTGCAATCCCTATCATGTTCTAAATTTTATTACCAATGGTTGTGTCAGTGTTGTGTTTGTTGTTTTTGTTCCGTGTCTCATAGCTTGTAAGAATGATGAATAAGAATTTGAATTCGTGTGGAATTATTTTGTTTCAGGTGTTGTTGCTACAACCGATGTGGTTGAGGCATGCACCGGCGTCAATATTGCAGTGATGGTTGGTGGATTCCCGAGAAAGGAAGGTATGGAGAGGAAGGATGTGATGTCTAAGAATGTCTCTATTTACAAGTCACAGGCTTCTGCCCTTGAACAGCATGCTGCTGCCAACTGCAAGGTAATCTTTTCCATAATGAACTCAGACTCAACTTGGTCATATCGCCAGGTCAATGGCTAACCAATATGTTGAAACTCTTATTTATAACAATCATATTTAAATTCATACCATAATTCAATAGACATTTACAAACTTGTTTTTAACGTTTTCATTCTTAAACAAGACATCTTTTATATTGCTTAGTCATTCTATGAGGACAAATAATCATTCTTAATGTATGTTTGGTACCACTTTTGAAGGAGTCATAATTGATTTCTAGAGGTGTAAAATTAGTTTGCCTTCCATAGTCACTAACTTGAAGTTGCAATTTGAAGCTCTTGCCTTCAAAGATCAATTTTTTATTTCAACTCACTTTTTCATTAATTTATCCGAACATAAATCAATTTACCTTCAAGTCACTTTTTACTAGAATCAATTTTACTAAATCAATTAATTCAAAATCAATTTTTGTCACTGAAGATTTCATCGCCATAAATCTAACTTTATTCGTGAGATGAGTACCTTTTTATTTAATAACATGCATTTTAGTCGTATGTATTTTTTGGAGTATTTATATAGATTTACGAAATCTTGCAGGTTCTGGTTGTTGCTAACCCAGCAAATACCAATGCATTGATCTTGAAGGAATTTGCTCCATCTATTCCAGAGAAAAACATTTCTTGTTTGACTAGATTGGATCACAATAGGGCGTTGGGCCAAATTTCTGAAAGATTGAGTGTTCAAGTTTCTGAAATAAAGAATGTCATAATCTGGGGTAATCATTCATCAACTCAGTATCCCGATGTCACCCATGCAACTGTTAAAACTCCAGCTGGGGAGAAGCCTGTCCGTGAACTTGTTTCTGATGATGCCTGGTATATCTCAAATGCTTTAGCTTATAGTTAATCACAAATGCTTTAACTCATAGTTAGCAAATCGAGCTTCAAATTGTGAATCGTGTCACCTGTTTTCCATGAACTGAATCTTATTATGAATTGTACGATATATTACCGATAAAAAGTGACATGACAAAATTATAAGCTGATATATCATATACGAACCTCCAAATAATTCAAGATTCAGGTCATAAAACAAATGACAAAGAAAAGTGACCGGCTACACTAAGTTTTGGTAGTGATTCATTAGAGTGAATCGAGATTCATCATTGTGATTTGATATTCAAAACAAGATTCATAACTAAAATAGGTACACTAAAGATTCATAATTAAGTTTTGTTTTCAAATAAATTGTGTATATTAATCAATGTTGTAACCTTTTTGTTATACAGGTTGAATGGGGAATTCATAACAACTGTTCAACAACGTGGTGCTGCAATTATCAAGGCTAGAAAGTTGTCAAGTGCACTATCTGCTGCTAGTGCTGCTTGTGACCACATTCGCGATTGGGTTCTTGGAACTCCTGAGGTTGGCTAGATTTTGTTTGGTCCTTAAATTATGATTATGTATGTATTTTGAGATTTGCTGATCTATTTTCTGTTGCAATATTAGGGCACCTTTGTTTCAATGGGAGTGTATTCTGACGGTTCATACAATGTACCCGCTGGACTGATCTATTCATTCCCTGTTACCTGTGCCGGTGGGGAATGGAAAATTGTTCAAGGTAAGTTTCGATCACTTTATGGCATATTGAATCTTAAAAACGTGAACTGTTTCCCTTCATAAATTTTTGTGCTTTGCTTATCAATGCATGTTTGGTTTCAAGTTTGGAGAGTTCAAAATGAATTTTGAATGTGTAAAATTGATTTTGGCATATTTGGATTGATTTTATCTTGAAGCTAGGATTTGTAGCTTTTGAGTCAAAATGTGATTTTACATTGAAATTTATTGTTAAAACTTTTACTAGAACATGTCTAAACATAAATCACTTGTTAACTAAAATCAATTTTACAAAAGTGTCATAACTTTGAACACTGTTGTAGGTGTTAATACATCGCCATGCTTAAGTTGTTAGTTTTTGTTTAATCCTTGTTGTGTCAACAAAAGTGCCACTCAAATCCAACTTAGTGCATGTTTGAATTCATTTTTGGAAGAGCCATGTGATTTTGAAGACTTAAAATTGATGGGGGTTTGTGGTTAGAATTGACCTCTAGAATTGATTTTAATTTAAAGCTAAACTTTTAAACTCAAATTTATTGTTGTAATTCACTTTCACTTGAACTTATTCAAACCTAAACTTTTTTTACTTTAAATTAACTTTTAACTAAAATCAATTTTCACCGTCATAACACTAAATATACGTAATTGTACAATTCTTGTACTCCTTGGAACTAAAGAAAAATTATATCATAATTAGTTTTACCAAGCTTATCCAAGCACAACTTACATAAATATATAGAATTTTATATTAGATGAATGCATTTTTTATCTAACATAATATCTCTAATTTTCACCCAGGACTTTCGATCGATGAGTTCTCAAGGAAGAAGTTGGATTTGACAGCAGAAGAGCTTTCCGAGGAAAAGAATCTGGCTTACTCTTGCCTCTCTTAGACTGTTTTTTTTTGTCTATAGAAGTAGCTTCAATTTTGAATAATGCTCCTTCTAGATACACATGAGTTATCAGAATCTCTTCCTTTGGAATTACTTGTATTGCAAGTCTAGTTCTTTTTGTTGTAATGGATTTTAGTCAGGGTGGTGATACTAAGAATTTTGATGTTTGTTGAGACTGCACAAGCGTGCAGTCAAACACATATATCTTTTCCTTGTGGTTGAGTACTATGCAAATTGTATTGCAAAATAAAGCCATCATGAATTGTTTATTATGAAGTTAGAGAACTTATTAGAAAGGCAGAAGTTCAAATTTTCATAGTTCATTATTATTATTTAGAAGTGATGTGATCACTGAATACATAATTGGCGTTGCGATATTAAAATTTGATTTTAAATGAATTGAAAAGTGAGTTGGAATGTAAAATTTTATTTTAAATGAATTGAAAAGTTAGTTGGAATGTAAAGTAGATTACGTAAAAGCAATAATATGTCAAAATTAAATTTATATCTTGATAATCACGAAGAATCAATTTTGATTGCTATAAACGAGCAACAAAAACATAGGTTCAGTATTTTTGATTTCTTTTCTACTAGGAGCATCACATGCACTATTGCAAAACATTGTTTGTTTGGCTATTTTTGATTGAAAGCATTGGATTCTATAACTTATTAAAACATAACCTCAAATTTTAATTTGTTACAATTCATCTTTCAAATTCTATTTGTTATAATTTATGTTCATCTATGTTACATACTCTAATGTTTGTCAATCTAAAAAAATTCTGATGTTGTACTTTTCAAAACATACGATTTTTTTCATTTTTTATTTTCATTCTATTTTGTTTCATTAATATGTGTACTGCAAATTTTTTAATTGTCCATTCAAAAATAATTATTATTTATGTTATACAATTTCAACTCCAATTTAACACTAAATGATCGATCAATATACTTAAAAGCTTTGATTACTCATCAAACATTTTATTTCAACTACACATACAAAAAATAACAAACCATTCAATATCTTCAAAACATTACATTACAAGTTCAACTATATACATACATAGAGATTTATTTACTATATCTGGTTCAAGTAATGATAAAGACATTCTGAAAAGCAATAAACTCACATCTATTTGTGTGACACATCCTCAATTCACCGATACTTCAATAATATTATTTTTTTGTTGTTAATTCTTGTTAAATATCATATATAACTATTATTATATTAGAGGTGAGTTTTCCCTATGATGTTGAATGTATCTCATAATATTTTATTTATCTTTTTATAATTAAAAAAAATACAAATCATAATAGAAAAAAAAAAAGAATAATATTAAATATTTGAAAATAAATAACTTCTAACAATTTGAGTAACTTTTAACTATTTCACAATTCACTCAACATTTTATGTCTTAAACATCAACAAACTCTTCTTACCTATAAGTTTTTGTAATCTACTCTTAAAGTTTCTTCTGTGTCAAATAATTATTTGAAAATTCCATTTTACACTCTAATTGAATATGTTCTCCATTCAAAATACATTAACTATATAATTTGGTTACATTTTGTATTGAATTTTCATTTGGCTTGACAATTTTGTGTAACTAACAATTTTATTATATAAAAAATATTATTACTATTTAAGGTATTTGAACCTTAAGAAATTTCTACTTTGCTTTGCAGTGTTCCTTCCATATATATATCACCTATATTTGCACACATGAAAAATGGTTTCAATATTTAGAATACCATTATAAACATAACTATATAATTTGGTTACATTTTGTATTAAATTTTCATTTGACTTGATAATTTTGTGTAACTCACAATTTAATTATATATAAAACATTATTACTATTTAAGGTTTTTGAACCTTCAGAAATTTCTATTTTGTTTTGTAGTGCTTCTTCCATATATATCACTTATATTTGCACACATGAAGAATTGTTCGAATAATTTGAATATTATTATAAATATTTTTTTTAACAAACTACCACTCATAAATGAATGCTATAATAAACCACAACCACACAATACCATTTAGTGCATGCTTAAATTGATAGAATTACTATGAACATATAAAATTGAAAATGTCAAAAAGTACATAAATTTATAAAATATAATATTTTAAAACTAACATAAATCATAAAAAATGAAAAACATATTATACTTAAATGTACAACTTTAATAATAAAAAATCTATAACTATTTAACAAATATGTTATTGAAAGAAAAACTTCAATAGACCCAAAAAACTTGAAAAAACCAATTTCACATGTAAAAAAATATTAAAGACAAGGATTGCATCTCTAAAGTTGTAAAATTTTATGAATAGTCTCACATTTTTATATACTTTGCATGAATTGTATTAGTCAATAATATTTGACCTTTTCGTTTGTATTAAAACAAACCTAAATATAGTTATTAAAAAATATATTTATCTTTTAATACAAAACACTTGAATATATTCAACTTTAAAATAAAAATTACATTATTTTTAATTTATATATAATTATTATTTTATACTTACTAATATATTAAACTCTACCGTACAACTAGAGCTGTCAATTTGACAGACCCCTAAAATTTAAAAGGCCCTCCACACTAAAGTTCCCTAAAATTTTGTGGGCTTAGTGGGCATATAGGCCCACTTTTTTTAAAAAAAGTATCGATCTTTTTTTGAGAAATAAAATTTTTCGATTTTTTCATCGATAAAAAATTTTTGATTTTTTTTCTATAAAAAATTTTCGAGTTTTTTCTATAAAATTTTCCGATCATTTTTTGATAAAAAATGATTTACAATCTTTTTTGAGAATTTTTTATTTATTTTTCTCACAAATTTTTTTAAGAAAACAAATATTTGTTAATTTTTTCGAATAAAATAAATTTCAAAAAATTTTCAAGAAAAAAATCTCAAAATTAACAAAATATTGCGGGCCTACAAGCTCCTAGAGCCCCTTCCCTTAGGCCCCATGAAATAATGGGCCTAAATTTAAAAAAAATTATTTTGATAGAAGTCTAATATTAAAAAAAATTATTTCCACATGTAAGAAATATTAGGTTTTTTTTACCCTTGTAATGTTTATGGAGCAGTTTTTCAACCAAACATTTCTAAAATGCCACACCACTTTTTTGAACGTGTACTTTCAAATAATATAATTTATCTGGAAGTGTACTTCTCACATACTTCATGTTTACTTATTTTATTCATTTTTAATTGTCACAATTGTAGGAATATTTTGTTTCTATTTAATTATTGTTCCTGTGAAATGAGATAAATGATTAATATTATAGGAAAAATATAAATAATAATATTCAAAATAGTAAATTTTATTAGTTGTTTTTATATGTATAAAAAGCAAAAAAAAAAAAAAAATTGAAAAGGAAGAGAGATAGTTCCATCCTTTTGAAATTGATTTTTGGCACACCTATAATTAATTGTTTTGGCAATAACTCGTGGTCCAAATAAGTGCACGTGTAGAAGTTTGAAAAAATGAACTTTTATTTAATATTGGCTTTTACTTTTTCGCTCTTCTCACATGCTCCACCCACATTACATAAACCATCTTTATGGAAATTGATTTTCGTGATGCTTATAAATAAGTATTTGTTTTTTATAAAAATATTTAGGCAAGTTGGATCACGGGGTTTATCAAAGATATTTACAGATTATCCACAAAAGAGATCTCATATTAGTAACACAATTCAAATCTATATTTTTTGTTGTTGTAAATTTGAGTTGAATTTTTATCAATTAACTAGATCAACAATTATAAATAATTCTTTTGATATTAACTTGTTTATGACTCTGTTTAGCAAGACAAAGCAACAAGCTTATAACTTATATTTTATAAATTATAAGATCTATTTGATATCATAAATTTATGAACTTATATGTTATAACGTTTTTTCGATAAACTGTTTCAACAAGATTATGAGTTTGTAATTTATAGTTTATTATTTTTTCTTCCAATTACTCTTATTATTGTATTTAAAACCCTTTGTTTACCATTTATAATTAAGTATTTATAATTTAAAATAAATAAATTAAATTTTTTAAAATAATTTATTTATAGACGATTTATATAATTTAAAATTTGAAATAATATTTAAAAATTATTTATTTATAAATAATTTATATAACAATTTAAAATAATTTTAACAAATACTATTTTGAAGTAGATAATTTAAATAATTTATTAATTATAATTTAAAATAAATAAATAACTAAGTAAATAAAAAATATATCAGATTAATAAATAAATAATTTATTCTTGTAATTTTAAATTATTTATTGATAATTAATTTTTAAAGTAAATATTTCATTTATTTTCATTTAAAATAAATAAAATATCTAAATAAATATAAAAAATATCAGTTTAATAAATTTTAAATTACTATTTTTAAAATATATTAAAAATTAATTAATAAAATTTATTTTTAATTAATTTTTTATATTATTTTATATTTTTAAATTAATTGAACCGTTAATTTATTAAATACTTGAATTAACTTAACAACTTTCAACTAAAAATTATCATATCAATTATTAGATAAATTGCAACTATTAGCTAATTTTTACGGAGTGCATTGTCGCCTTATAAGATAAACATGAGATGAAATATCAGTTAGATTTAGTATGTAGATATTGTTTTGTCATTTCTACGTATTTTATTTATTTATTTGTGACCAAATGTATGAAAATCAGAAGAGAAACAACCAATTTTTTTTTTATTAGGATTTAATATTTTTTAAGGGGTGTTGCAACAAAATTTGAGTTTAAAAATTAGACTAAAAAGAGTTGAGGAACTTAAAAATCTACTACTACCAAAATTTAAATATTATTTCAAAATTTAAATTTAACTAGATGTTAATTTCTGCATTACGTGATAAAATTTAATATATTAATAAGTATAAAATAACAATAATATGTAATTTAAAAGTATTATAATTTTTGTTTTAAAGTAGAATAAAATGTAAAATATTATCGACTAATACAATCTATGCAAAGTATATTGAAATATGAAATCATTCATAAAATTTTGCAACTTTAGAAATGCAATGCTTGTCTTTAATATTTTTAAAAATTTAATTGGTTTTTTCAAGTTTTTTGATTTCATTGAAGTTGGTTTTATTGAAGTGTTCCTTCCAATAATATATTCGTTAAATAGTTCAATATTTCTTTATTGATAAATTTGTTCATTTAACTATAATATGTTCTTAATTTTATATGATTTATATTAGTTTTGAAACATTAGATTTAATAAATTTATGTACTTTATGATATTTTTAATTTTATATGTTTATCGTAATTAAGTCAAACTCACTGTTAATCAAAACACGCACTAGATGATATAGTGTGCTTTGCAGTTTATTATAACATTTATTAATCAGTGATAGTTTATTAAAAATGATGTTTATAATAGTATTCAAAATATTGAAATAATTATTCACGTTTGAAATATAGATGATATATATGGAGGGAATACTACAAAGTAAAATAGAAATTTCTTAATGTTCAAAAACCTTAAATAGTAATAATATTTTTTATATAATAAAAATATTAGTTACACAAAATTGTCATGCCAAATGAAAAATTCAAAATGGAATGTAATGAAATGCTATAGTTATAGTATTTTGGATGGAGAACAATTTTAGTTAGAATGTGAAATAAAATTTTCAAATAATTATTCGACACGGTAAAAAATCTTCAAGAGTGAGTTACAAAAAAATTATAAGCAAGAAGAGTTTGCAATGTTTAAGACATAAAAAGTTTTTAGTGAATAGTAAAATGATTAAAAGTTAGTGAAATTGTTAGAAATTGTTTATTTCCAAATATTTAATATTATTCATCTTTTTGTTATTTCAATTATGATTGTGTCTTTTTAATTGTAAAAAGAAAAAAAAAATACTATAAGAGACACATTCAACGAAAAACTTCACCTCTAATGCAATAATAATTATACATGATCTTTAAAAATAATTGACAACAGAGTAACAATATTATTGAAATATATGTGAATTGAGAATGTATCACAGAAATGAAGGTTGTTTGATTGCATTTTATAATGTCTTTATCATTGCTTGAACCAATTGCAAGATGGTGGTTGAAAAATAGTGGACGGATCTTTATGTGTGTATGCAGTTGAAATTGTATTGCGATACTTTGAAGATATTGAATGGTTTATGCTTTCTTTATATGAGTTATTGAAATTAAAGGTTTGAAGAGTAATCAAAGCCGTTAAGTGTATTGATGAGTAATTGAGTGACAAAGTACAACTGAAATTACATAATATATAAAATAATTATATTTGGATAAATAAGTGAAAAAATTTATGTTATATATTGATGAAACAAAATAGAATAAATACAGAAGATAGAAAAAATAT
Source organism: Cicer arietinum (assembly GCF_000331145.2). Lineage (NCBI taxonomy): Eukaryota > Viridiplantae > Streptophyta > Magnoliopsida > Fabales > Fabaceae > Cicer > Cicer arietinum. Next base: position 49,230,244 of record NC_021163.2, on the reverse strand, counting down.
TATCTTTTGAAAGCACATAAGATTTTTTGTGTAATCACAAATATTAAAGTACGTGGGATAAATAAAAATGAATTGTGGCTAATAAAATTTGGAATTATTAAAGTAGGTGGGATAAATAAAAATGAATTGTGGCTAATAAAATTTGGAATTCCGTTGTAATTATGGATCAAATCAAAATCCAATATCCAACTTTTGGGATGCAATTAGGCAAGGAAACTCGCTTTTTCCAATTATTTGGGTCCACCTTGTCTCAATCAATTGTAACTTGGCTTGCCATAATTTACTGTTCAAGGCTACCAAATAATTCATGTCATGCTAATCTATAGTTTTAAATTTTTTGCTTGACCAATTTATCTCTTAAGGTAGATGGACAATTGGATCAGAAACTTCATATGGTCTAGTAGCATTGAAACTAAGAAGCTTGATACTCTATCTTGGCAAAAAGTTTGCTCTCACATATTGATTGTAGTACTCTTAGAATCATATTATTCATTAACAAGAAACTTGTTGTTGGCTATATAAAATCTTCCATCTGGTATGGATTAAAAATTATGTTGATTACCATTAATAAACATAGCTCTTGGAAGATTGGTTATGGCAATACTATCTAGTTTTGGTATGACAAGTGGCTCACTGCTAAAATTAGTGATAACTTTAATCTTGATGCTCCTATTCTTCTTTTGCTCAAAGCTAAAGTTTTTTATTTCATTAAAAATGTTGCTTAGTTCCTACCTGATATTATGCAGACAAGCATGTTGCTATCTACTTTGATATTAGGAGAATGATAATTTCTATTAGCCCCTCTCTTGACACTCAAGTTTGGGATATCTTTAAATCTTGTACCATTGAGTTTAAAGATGCATATCTTCATAAAGCTTTGGTTTTTAATAGAGTTGCTTGGGGTAAAACATTTGGTCTCATTCTATCCTCTTGCCAAGTCCCTACTTGTCTGGAAGCTTATTCACAATGTTGTCCCAACTGATGAGAACCTTATGTGGAAAGCATTTTGAATCATATGACCATCTTTTCTTCCATTGTAGTTTTGCAGGACAACTATGGAGCTGGATGGCTGGTGAATTGCAAGTGCATAGTTCCTTTCATTCAATCAATAATATCCTCAAGATTTGTTCTCTTCACAGGACAACTATAGGCACTTACATGGGTGTTTTCTCTGAATCCTTAGTTAGCAAATGCTTGAGGCATAATTAGGTGTTATGCATGCTATTGAAATTGCCAAAGCCATTATTGGACTAATCTTTGGTTTGAATATTCCTCAAAGTTAACTGTTAGAGCTTTCAGCAACTGTTTTATTGTTCCTTGAAGTATTCATAATACCGTTTTCATTAACTTAATTTCGTTGATTTTGTCTTGTTTCTTCATTTGTTATGCATTGTAATTGTTTACTTGCTCTATTTTTTTTTTCCCTTCATCATGCTTTTATCCTTTTGAATTTTTCTAATAAGGTTTTTAAAGAGACAGACCGTTGTTGTCGTATTTTTTTTGTATGTTTGGGTTTTACAATTGAATAAATTAGACAATAAGTTGAACAAAGATAGTTAGGTAAAAAAAAAACATCAGTATTTTTTTTTTAATTCTTCACATATATTTTGAGTAATGATATTTGTGTTAACAAAGAAAAGAGGAAGAAAGAGGAAGAAGAGAAACAAGCACTCTAGGGTTTCATAACATATAATGAACCAAAACCAAAGTTAATAGGGTTACAATGAGTATATATATAAAAGAATAGAATTGTCTAAAATACCCTTACTACTAATATATAATAATATTATCTAACATGATTCCAGTTCATCCTCCGCACTGCCATCTCCATCAGATTCTTCATCGCCGTCTTTTCCATCAAGGTCGTTTTCATCTAATGGACCAAGCATGTCTGGAGAGTTTTTAAATATATCTGTCAACTCGTCAACGCCTTCATCAGAAATGACATTTCCGTTAATGTTCAGAAGTTTAAAATCAGCCTTCTGCACCACTGTGAGAGCCAATTGTTGAGCCCCGGCTCTGCTTATTTCGTTGCTACTTAGATCGATTTCCTTTAACTGGGCAAGGCTTTCTAAAGCCTTACTTAACTGGATTGCACCTTCATCCTTGAGTTCATTCTCAGAGAGGTTCAACTTGGCAAGAAACTGTTTTGAAGCTATGCAGTCTGCTATAGCAGGAGCAGCATTGACCGTAATTTCATTTCCACTCATCTCGAGAACTTCAAGGTGAGGAGCTGATTCCTTAAGAGCATTAGCTATAGCAATTGCTCCTTCATCTTCCAAGTTCAGGTAGCTCAGGTATATCTCTCTTAACTCTGCATGCTTTGCAAGAGCTTTGCTCAGAGAAATCCCACCCTCTACGCTTAACATGTTGTCTCGCAAATCAAGCTTCCTCAAATGGGTGCAATTCCCTAAAGCGTCAGATAAGGCAACTCCACCTTCATCGCCTATCCTTGTGGAGGAACAACGAAAATCCTCCAAGGAAGGTGAACGCTTCACAACCTCGGCTATAGCAAGTGCTCCTTCATCTCCGGTCATATTATTATGAAAATGAAGAACCTTAAGCTTCTCCGTGGAAGGAATCAACTCACCAACAGCTTGAGCAGCTTCTTCTGAGATTCCGTCATTCATAAGATAAAGCTCCTCTAAGCAGGCTTGTGATTTCAAGAGAGCTCCAAATGCTCTAACACCTTTCTCACCTAAAGCATTGTCAGAGAGATTTAAATACTTCAAGACACTTCCCTCTAGAGCAGATGAGAATATCCTCATGACATCAAGTGCTTCTTCTTCTGGTCTTCCAGCAATAAAATCCGATAGGTCTACTTCTTTCAACTGGTCCTTGAGGGAAGTAAGAATCGGCCGGGCAACTTTAGCTGCTCCTAATCCAAAACTTCTGTTGCTGAAGCATATTTTAGTGAAAGAATTTCCTGGCTCCTTTAATGGACTCAAAAGTTCGTGAGCCTCTTCTACTTCAACGAAAGCCCTTTGGCCTTTAGAAATATCAAAAACAGTTTCACGAGGGACAGCAGTATCATCAGACATCACCACTTCTTTGTCACTGTTTTTACTAAGTCCTCTTTTAAGCACTTCTAGCAGGAGCATACTACATTCTTTGGCATAAAGCTGAACCGCGGAACCTCCATCACCATCTGGCTCTTTCTCATAATGTAGATTTGCTGTGGCAAAAGCCGCGTCCTCAATTCTTTTTGCATTTTTTTCAGCCTCTTCCCTGTCCAGAGTTCCATACTTATGCGTGAAAATAGATTTCGTAGTAAGATTGTTGGTCACCTTCTCCACAAGTGTCTGTCTAGTGTTCTGACTAGGAGGCCATAATTTGATTGAAAATGCTCTTTGCTGCGAATTCAGATCCATAGCAATCAAACCGGTTATGTTGATCTGAGAATTGGTGGTTTGGTGAAGTGCAGTCTGAAGCAGGTGGCACAATGTTGAATTTAAATTGAATGATGGGTGAGGGGGTGGTAGAGTGTGAAGAGTGATTAGTGATAGAGTGTGGAGGGAAAACCTTAATAACAAAAAGAGGATTGAATTGAAATTGACATAGAAAATAGAAATGTGCTTATTTTTGAAATGATTGACCTTCTAGGAAGGGTTGGATACTTGGATGAGGCTGAAAATTTGATCTTCTGCGTTGTCGCTCTGTCTGTTGCTTCTTTTGTTTGATTGCTAATCTCTCTAGTGATTTGCTTTGTTGCTTCTCTCTTTGTTTAATTTGGTTTGGTGTAGTTTAGTTTGGTTTGATTTAGTTTGGTTTGATATGATTTAGTTTTGTTTGGTTTTATTTGGTTTGGTTTGTTTGGATTTGGTTTCATGGTGCTACTTCTTTGGTTGTTCCTATCTGTTGATTTTGATATGGTTGTTGCTCCTTTTTTTATCGCTCCTTTTTCGGTTTGATTTTTTGTTGGCTTGGTTCTTCTCTTTGATTGTTGCTTCTTCTTTGGTGACATCTCTCTTGTCCCCCCGGTTGTCCAACCACCTCCTGCGATTGTTGATCCTCCTCGTTACCCCTCTCGTCATCATCTTCAGCATAGAATCATTACTCTATCTTTTGTCTCTTCTTCTTTAAAGATTGCTGATTTGTTCACAAAGATGTATTCCATTAAACGTTTTCGTTTTTTAGTTGACAAACTCTCGATACTCCATGTTAATGCATCGTGAGTTTGAGGGGAGATGTTAGATAATATTATTATATATTAGTAGTAAGGGTATTTTAGACATTTCTATTTTCCTGTATATATACTCATTGTAACCCTATTAACTTTTTTATTGCGCACTGAACAGTACCGCACGATGAACAGTGCTACGACTGATCTACTGAAAATAAACAAAAAGCTACAAAGAAGGGGTAAACCAGAATTGGGACACGGTTTACCGAAAAAATCTCATTGAATATTGGAATGTTAGAAAAGAGAAACTATAATTATATTCCCTAATTGTTGGGAACTCGACAGCAGAATAGAGGCGGGATCGTTCAAGGAGGATCGAAATAGGCTCTGATACTATGTTAACAAAGAAAAGAGGAAGAAAGAGGAAGAAGAGAAACAACCACTCTAGGGTTTCATAACATATAATGAACCAAAACCAAAGTTAATAGGGTTACAATGAGTATATATATAAAAGAATAGAATTGTCTAAAATGTAAGTCATGAGCTTCCCTGATCATGTTTTTGATTTAATTTCCAAACATACAGTGCATATGAAATATTTGATTGATCTAATGATTTTGAATTGAGAAACATTTCAGGCAAACAAGCAGACACCATACACTTGGAACAAAAGCTTGCAACTCAAGGAATCAACCAAAGTTGGAGGATATGCTTGAGAAAGATGCAAATTTGTGTAGTGTAATTAGGTGTCATAGTAGTTAGTTTAGTAGACTAATCACTATGTTCTCATACTTAAGTCTTTGCCAATGAATATAAATCAATCAACTAATAAGTCAATTGATGAATCAATTGGGCAATCGATTGTCTGACTCAGAACCAGAGTTTTCACTACATAAATCGATTGGGCAATCGATTAGTTAAAGGATTTTAGTGAAACCTGAGTTCTGGGATTAATCCAATCAATTGGACAATCGATTAGGACATCAATTGAACAATCGATTTTGCAAATCACAGAAACAACCATTTATTGAATCAATCGATTGACAAATCGATTGTGACAAAGTTTTTAAATCAGGAATAAGTTTTGTGATCCAACAAATCGATTGGGACATCAATTGAATTAGATTTCTTAAACTACAAGTTTGTGGTGATTATGAAGTCGACTGAGCAATCGATTGTTTTGATCTCGTTGTTTGAACAAAACACCTATAATCGATTACTCAATCGATTCTGATACAATCATAGTATCAGTTCTGATTTATGTATTAAAAGAATCGATTGGGAAATCGATTCATGCTTATATGTTCAAGATTCAAGAAAAACAAGACATGCGAAAGTCGATTGGGCAATCGATTTAGCTAGCTTTAAAACATTATAAAATCGATTAAGCAATCGATTGTCCTGATGTTTTTCTGAATATATATAAGCAGATTCAATCACTTTTAAAAATAACTTTTGGAAAACTTTTTGATAATTTTTGAATAACTTTGATAAACACTCTGAGAGAAAAGTTTTTACAACACACAAAATATTCAGTGGCTAAATACCTTTGTGTGTGATCCTATTGTGATTGAGTCAAAGTTCTTGATACTCTTTAATTCTTTGAGAAAGACAATTTTCTGTAATTGAAGGTTTAGAAATCCAGTAAGGAAACTGGTAGCTATCTTTGTTGGTGTGAGATCATCAAGAAGAAGTTTCACCTGGATCTTGTGAGAGTTAGGCGATTAACTCCAAGGATTAGGTGGTTTAGAAATAGAAGTGAGTGAGTTAGATAGATAGGCTTGGAGTGAGCTGGACAATCTGTAAAACACGTTCTCAATTCATTCTATTGGAAATGATGAAATCTTGTTGGATTTCAGGACTGGATATAGGCTATCAAACTGATAGCTGAACCAGTATAAATTTTGGTGCACTTGTTTCTTATCCCTACTCTTTATATTGATATTACATAAATGCGTATTCTTGAATGTTTGAATTAATGAATTTCTGTATTGATTAACATTCTGAATTAAGCATTGTTTCTGTTCTCATATATTGATAATATTTGCAACTGTGTGAATCTTGCTCCTGAATATATTCCGCTACCGATCTTTGATAACTTGTTTAAAATTCTCATATTTTGAACTAACAGATGCCATTATTCCTAACATAAAATACCCTTACTACTACTATATAATAATATTATCTAACAATTTGAACATATTTTTAAACACAAATACAAGTGACCTTCTATACAATCTCTCTCTTCGTTTAATTTCCTTTTTTTTTTTTTTTTTTTTTTTCCTTTTTCCCTTTTTTTTTCTTTTTTTTTCCTTTTTTTTTTTTCTCTTTTTTTTCCTTTTTTTTTTTTTTT